>NC_141611.1:36856958-37156958 GCF_047967505.1 Dipteris shenzhenensis
CTCTATCAAAGGTGCCATGTACACGTCCATGTTTTTTGCCTTGTACTTTCCTGGCACAAGTAGTGCAAGCATGAGGTGTCCCGTTTTTATTGTTAGCCATGGTGGGATATTGTAATTCACCACGACTATGGGCCATGTCGACCAAGATGTCGAGCGTAACTCGAAAGGATTCATGCCGTCCATGGCTAGCCCAAGATGTAAGTTGCGTGGCTCTCTCGCAAAGTCCGGCCACTGATTATCTATGTGCTTCCAAGCCGCACAATCTGCGGGAATCCTCAATGTGTGATCAGTGGACCGATGAGATGCATGCCATGTCATCAACTCCGCTATGGATTTGCGTCGAAACATGTGTTGTATTCTTGCAATGATGGGAGAGTGTCTTAAGACCTTTACCGGTATCCTTTCACCCTGCAAGTCATCTCTATATCGTTGTTCCCCACACTTTGGACAACTAGCCAAATCTCCATGCTCACGACGAAAGAGAATACAATCATTACGGCAAGCATGGATGGTATCATAATCCATACCCACCATTGTTAGCATCTTTTTCGCTTCATCTCTTGATGCGGGCATGGTATTTGGTGCAGGCAATATCTTTTGGAGCAACCTATGACAAAGACACTATCCAAATGATGATTCTCAAAACAAACAATATACAAATAATGAGTCAATCAAATTAATGCAAGGGCTAACCTCATTAAGGCCGAGACACTTGTATCCGACCACCCATACTGTACTTGTAGATTCAAGATTGAGAGACAAGCACGTAGTTTAGACATCCTGGCACCCTCGTACAATTGTGTTGATTGCAACTCTCGCATTTTCACCTCAGACTTTGACATCACATGTACGTGGGATGTAGTGCCCCTAAAAATGGAATCCATCATGTCGACCATACCCTCGTCGTCATCCGGGAGACTATAGTCTTGTTGAAAGTGAGAAGGTATATGTGTACGCTCTTCACCCTCGTCATCCTATCATAAGCTCATTCGTGTAAATAGAAGATCTTCTAATTCCGGGTATACAATAAGATTGCGAACTTAAATAGCTTTGACTTACCGATGATCCATCAACATGTGCAACACCAATGGGGGGTACTGGTTCCGGCTCCTCCCCATACATCCGCAAGTGGCGCATGATAATACAACGTTGATGTCGTACTTCTCGCTTGCAATGAGTGCAATGACAATATAACCTCTCCGTAAGCCACTTCGTGCTCCCGGGCATTGGCGCATCATCGGATGAGCTTCCACTCGTCCCTTCCATCTACACTTATAAAACCAAAACATAAGCATGAAGAGGAGATGTACACAATTATGAGCATAGCATGTTTAATTTGAGCTTCTCTTGAGGCTATATAAAAAGAATGACATCGCTATATAGTAAGGATTGAAACAAAAAATCCTATATAGTAAGGCTATGTAGTAAGAGGAGATATTGACAATTATAGGCATAGCATGTTTGAGCTTCACAAGAGGCCACACCAAAAAATAAACAGTAAGCGTCGCTATATAGCGACGCTCTATTCCGTCGCTATATAGCGACGTTTTTAATTTAAAACGTCGCTATATAGCGACGCTTTAAATTAAAAACGTCGTTATATAGCGACGAATAAGCATTGCTATATAGCGACGCTGTGGGTTAAAACCCGAAAAGCCGAAACCCGCGGCGTTTTGCTCAAAGCTTTCCTAATCTCTCAAGTAAGCAACCCAAAATCTCCTCCCACCTATTTTCACTGACCTCCCATCTATTCCAAGCAACCTCCTACTCTATTTCCCACTCCTCACCCTTCTCCTACCTCTTGTGCGCCCTCTCTCTCCTTTTTCCCTCTTTGGTTTCCAGAAAGAAAGTTCTTCAAAAGGTGAGTTTCTTCCAACAATGTAGGTTGTTTGTTTGTTAGCTTTGGTTTTGTGAGTGTTTCTACTTGTATTGCTAAAGTTTTAAACTAGTTTTCATGCTTGATTAGAATGGATTGAAACAAAAAACGAAATTTCAAGAAAGAAAGAAAGAAACTCACCTCTTCTTCCTGTATTTCTCTTCCTTCTCTTCCTTCTCTTCTCCTCAATCTCCTCCTTTCCTTGTCTCCTCAATCTTCTCTTTCCTTGTCTCCTTTCAAGAAGTTGCTTTTGTGATCCCCTCTTTCCACTAACATCTTATTTGAAAAAATGGGTTGTTTTCTCTCTTTTGTAGGGCCAGTCCACTACACCGAGCGGGACATACTCTCTCTTTTGTGGGCCCAGTCCACTACACCGAGCGGGACATACTTTTACATGTAAGTGCTTCCTCTTCTTTCCATTTAAGCTTTTTGTTATTTGCATTGGCCTGCAGCTAGCGCCTTAAGCGCTAGCTGCAGTGATGGGCGTAGGAACCCTCTCTTCCCCCTTCTCTTCTTCTCATTTTTCCCCCTTCTCTTTTTTCCCTCTTCTCTTATTCTCTCTTTCCCCCTTCTCTCTTTCCCCCTCTCTCTTTTCCCTTCTCTCTTTCCTTTCCCCCTTATTCTCTATTTCCTTTCCCTCTTATTCTCTTATGCTTATGCTTCTCTATTTCCGCATGAGCATAAGCATGAGCTCATGCTTATGCTTATGCTTATGCTTAAGCATAAGCATGAGCATAAACTCATGCTTATGCTCATGCATGAGCATGAGCTTATGCGTAAGTTTCCGCATAAGCTTATGCGGAAATAGAGAATGAGAGAAGCTTATGCTTCTCTCATTCTCTTTTTCCGCATAACCTCCTTCTCTTTTCCCGCATAAGCTCCTTCTCTATTTCCGCATGAGCATAAGCATGAGCTTATGCTTATGCTTATGCTCCTTGCATAAGCATAAGCATAAGCTCATGCTTATGCTCATGCATGAGCATGAGCTTATGCGCAAGTTTCCGCATAAGCTTATGCGGAAATAGAGAATGAGAGAAGCTCCTTCTCTATTTCCGCATGAGCATAAGCTCCTTCTCTTTTTCCGCATGAGCATAAGCATGAGCTTATGCTTATGCTTATGCATAAGCATAAGCATAATCATAAGCTCATGCTTATACTCATGCATGAGCATGAGCTTATGCGTAAGTTTCCGCATAAGCTTATGCGGAACTAGAGAATGAGAGAAGCTTATGCTTCTCTCATTCTCTTTTTCCGCATAAGCTCCTTCTCTCTTTCCGCATAAGCTCCTTCTCTCTTTCCGCATAAGCTCCTTCTCCATATCCGCATGAGCATAAGCATGAGCTTATGCTTATGCTTATGCTTAAGCATAAGCATAAGCATAAGCTCATGCTTATGCTCATGCATGAGCATGAGCTTATGCGTAAGTTTCCGCATATGCGTGAGCATATGCGGAAATAGAGAATGAGAGAAGCTTATGCTTCTCTCATTCTCTATTTCCGCATATGCCGAAACATGAGCATAAGCTTATGCTCACCCATGAGCATAAGCATAAGCTCATGCGGAAAAAGAGAAGGAGCTTATGCAGAAAGAATGAGTTTCCGCATAAGCTCTTTCTCTTTTTCCGCATAAGCTCTTTCTCTTTCTCTTTTGCGTGAGCATATGCGAAAATAGAGAATGAGAGAAGCTTATGCTTCTCTCCTTCTCTATTTCCGCATATGCGAAAACATGAGCATAAGCTCATGCTCACCCATGAGCATAAGCATAAGCTCATGCGGAAAAAGAGAAGGAGCTTATGCGGAAATAGAGAATGAGTTTCCGCATAAGCTCTTTCTCTTTTTCCGCATAAGCTCTTTCTCTTTCTCTTTTGCGTGAGCATATGCGGAAATAGAGAATGAGAGAAGCTTATGCTTCTCTCCTTGTCTATTTCCGCATATGCGGAAACATGAGCATAAGCTCATGCGGAAAAAGAGAAGGAGCTTATGCGGAAATAGAGAATGAGTTTCCGCATAAGCTCTTTCTCTTTCTCTTTTGCGTGAGCATATGCGGAAATAGAGAATGAGAGAAGCTTATGCTTCTCTCCTTCTCTATTTCCGCATATGTGGAAACATGAGCATAAGCTCATGCTCACCCATGAGCATAAGCATAAGCTCATGCGGAAAAAGAGAAGGAGCTTATGCGGAAATAGAGAATGAGAGAAGCTTATGCTTCTCTCCTTCTCTTTTTCTGCATAAGCTCCTTCTCTTTTTCCGCATGAGCATAAGCATGCGGAAACTCATTCTCTATTTTATGCATAAGCTCCTTCTCTATTTCCAATGCCTATGCTTAAGCATAAGCTCATGCTTATGCTCATGCATGTGCATGAGCTTATGCTTAAGTTTTCGCATAAGCTCATGCTTATGCGTGAGCTTATGCGGAAATAGAGAATGAGAGAAGCATAAGCTCATTCTCTATTTCTACATAAGCTCATTCTCTATTTCCCCCTTCTCATTTCCCCCTTCTCTCCTTCTCTATTTTCCCTCATCTCTTTCCCCTTCTCTATTTCCCCCTTCTCTCATTCTATATTTCCTCATTCTCATTCTTTTCTTTCCTTTACATCTTCTTTCCCTCTTATCTTTCCCTCTTCTTTCCCTCTTTCCTTTCCCTCTTCTTTCCTTTCCCTCTTCTTTCTTCTTGCCTATGCCTATGCCTATGAGAATGCTCATGTTTGTTTTTTGTTTTCTATTTTCGTGTTTGTGTCTATGTTAGACATGGGATCACGTCGCTCATCGGACGAGTACGGACAGCCTCGCAGGAGGAGAGCTCACGATCTATATGCTCCAGAGGACTTTGATTCCTCTCAGGCGACTACCCCGAGGACTACCCCTGGTCCGACTCCTCTCGGTCCTAGCACTGTGACTACCCCTGGTCCGACCCCTCTTCCACGTAGCACTGCGACTACCCCTCAGGGGACTCCTTTGCTAGCCGCGCATGGCTTTGTTGGGACTCCCGATGAGTTTGTAGCGCAGATGAGCGATGAGGAGGCAGCGAGATTCTTCTCTCTACTCTCTCAGAGGACCTCCGCAATTCCTTCCCCTACACCGACGGGTGGACGTACAGCCCAGCCATCCCCTCACGCCCCTTCGACCGCGGGATCATCACCTGCGCATGCCTCTCGCAAGGGAAGGAAGAGTAGGATGGGCGGCTCATGTTGTGCTGACTCAGGAGATGTAGACGAGTCAGCACACTCATGCTCCTTTAGGTCTCCACTTGGTCCGGAGACACAGTATCAGTCATGTCCCTTTCCCTCTCCTACTCCCACAGCTACTCCTCGATCCGGAAGTGGTCGCGGAGCTTCCACTCCTTCAGACTCTGCTGCCGTCAGTCCCCCTTACTCATCAGGGGATCTCTCCTATCAAATCACATCTGTCGGAGAGATAATAGAAGACAAAAAGGGCAAAGCAGTGATGGCCGCCATGAGGCAGTTGATGAGTCATCACTTCAAGAGCGGCATAAATATCGATTGGCGATATCAAGATGCCCAAAAGAAGCAGGCGGTGATCGATGAGTTAAAACAAAGATATCCTAATCTGCCAAATGTGGAGTTTAATAACAATTATATGCTCGAGCGCATGGGTTTGGTCCTAAAGCATCGCAGATCAACCATGCGTACTTCCATTACAAAGGGGTTGGCTAAACCCAGCTGGGCAGACAAAGCTGATTGGAAGTACTTCAAGAAGCAACATAGGGACCATCCCAAAATGTTCGAGGGTCAGAGGAGGGCTGCGAAGAGACGGCTGGACGTCGTAGGTACTTCGCACTTTGGTGCAGGCGGACGGTATGCGTTCGAGGCAACCGTGGTAAGTTTACTTCTTTCCATTTAATGTATTGTTCTATTTGTTTTACTTACATATTACATGCACTTTAGCTAACTCTAACTCTCGTAAATTGGATCCACAGCAAGCTGCGATGGGTCGTCTTCCTACGGATGCAGAGACGCGGCGCGCATTTCGGATAGGAACCAAGCCATGGTTCATTGAGCAAGAGGCAATGGGAGCGACAGTCGATTGGGCTGAGGTGGCTGCTCGCACGGTATAAGTTTACTTCTACTTGTAATCTCACTTTTTAATTTAAGTTCCAATCTAATTTTCGATTTATATGGTTCACTCTTAGGGTAAAAGCTCAAGCGTCCCATCATCAGAGACGAGCGATCAATAGGGGCAAGGATCGGATGCAGGTGCCGAGGACGAGGGAGAAGACGCAGGTGTCGGGGACGAGGGAGAAGATGCAGGTGCCGAGGACCAGGGAACAGGCCAACAAGACGATTCGGATTCGGATTCGGATTAGTAGTGGTAGTAGCATTTTGTATATCCGCTCGTTAGAGCAATTTTGTATCGCCGTTTCACAGGGTAATTTTGTTTCAAACACAGTTGTATATGTATATGCATTTCTTCCTCATCGTTCACAAGAACAATTTTGTATCACCCTGCAAGCAAGGGAAATTTTGTTATAAAAAACTTTCTTTTGTAATTATAAAAAAAAAAAAAGGATTAGTGGGGCTAAACACGGCCAAAAGGAAGCCCTGTTTAGCCCCACTAACCCTTTTTTTTAACTTCTGTTAATCGTCGCTATATAGCGACGTTTACCAGTGTCGCTATGTAGCGATGATTAACAGAGTCGCTATATAGCGACGTTTTTATCGTCGCTATATAGCGACGTTTGCATCGTCGCTATATAGCGACGATTAACAGCGTCGCTATATAGCGACGGTTTATAGCGACGCTCCTTTTCCGACGATTTTAACGACTTTTATAGCGACCTTTGCGCCCGTGAAAAAAAAAAAATTTAATGTAAAAAGCGTCGGTATTTCCGTCGAAAAATGGCCTATGCCTTGTAGTGAACCTCACAAACTAGGAAAAAGGAGGAAATTTCCTAGATATAACTAGGCATTTTGGTATGTATATCTAAGAAAACTCCTTCTGTAGATAAAATGCATACTTTTATCTAGGAAAAGAGGTTGTCATCTAGGAAATTAGATGAGTGTATTACATTTGTATATAGGAACTCCATACCTCTATCTAGGAAAAGAGGTCGTCATCTAGGAAATTAGATGAGTGTGTTACATTTCTATATAGAAAATCGATATTTCTATATAGGAAATCATACCTCTATCTAGGAAAAAGAGGTTTTCACCTAGGAAATAAGACGTGCGTGTTGCATTCCTATATAGGAAACCTCATTCTCTAGTTAAGATATTCACCTCTATCTAAGAAAAGGGGTGGTCACCTAGGAAATTAGAAGAGTGTGTTACATAATTCCTATATATCTATAAGGAAAAGTTCTTTTATGTAAGAGATTAATTACACAACATGGCTCATAAAAAAGGCAAATGTGAATTGGATTCTATATATATTAGTCTTTCCAAGAATGTATCTTCTACTATGCATGGTATATTAAGTCATTAGAGGAAATGATAAAAATACAGTCTGCAATGTAATTTGATATTTAAAAGAAAATGTCAATTAACAATACAATGCAATTAATATTCAAACCCTAAATTCTAAATCCTAAACCCTAAACCCTAAACCTTGAACCCTAAACCCTAAACCTCAAACCCTAAACCCTAAACCATAAACCCTAAAACCATAATTCCTAAATCCTAAACCCTAAACCCCAAACCTTAAACCCTAAACCCATGATTCCTAAACCCTAACCCTAAACCCATAATTCCTAAACCCCAAACCCTAAACCCTAAACCCCAAACCTTAAACCCTAAATCATAATTCCAAAAACCTAAACCCCAGCAAAAAACCCTAAACCCTAAACCCTAAACCCTAAACCCTAAACCCCAAACCCTAAACCCTAAACCCTAAACCCTAAATCATAAATCCTAAACCCTCATGTAGTTACAGCCTTTGCAAGTAAACCCTAAACCCTAAATCCTAAATGCTTAACCCTAAACCCTCAACCCTAAACAATTTCTCTCAACCTTGGCTTTTTGAGCAATAACTTCAAAAAGCTTGCTTTGCTTTTTGCTTTTTAAAAGATAACTCAAAAACCTCTCCTAACCTATTACATACGTAACAACTCCAATACTTTGTGCTTTTGTATGTATGTATGTATATATGTATCCCGAACATATTATCATGCTACAATTAATTTTCATGTAAGATGAGATGATAACAATGCTCATTTGGGAAGGAAATACCACCATCATGGGTCCCTCTGGCTCCATTTTTTAGGTAAGCCCTTAGAATCTCTTTTTTGTAAGGGAGAGGAGACAACTCGGTCATTCAATAAATTTTCCAAATGAGAGAGAGAGAGAGAGAGAGAGAGAGAGAGAGGAGAGACTAATAATACACTAAAAATATAGTCCTAATAAATACAGACATAAGTATTGACATAGCACTAACATATCACTACCATAGGACTAAAAAAGTAGTAACATAGTACTAACATAGTAGACTACCATGTACTAACATTGAAGTGGTGATAGATAGATGATCCCACCCATCCTTGTGCCAGTAACTCATGTACCAATAGGCCCGTGTACATCTCCAATCATTAAAAAGAGAATGGACATTAGGTAGTATAGATGAAGTTGGAATAATATGCATATTGTATGCATGCTCCAATCACGAATTTGTAGTGGTCAAGATCCATTAAGCAACATCAATATTACACCAACGCACCATACCGACACTTAGCATTAGACCACTCCTATCTTAAAATATCCCAAACATTACATTTGAGAGAGAAATTCTAAACACTAAGGGATTTAAATCGTTTGATTTAAATGATCGTTTCTTTAAATGGTATTCTAGAGATCGTAGCGCAAATCGGCCGCGCCTGTGACGAGTGGGGTTTCTTCCAGGTGTGTGCACTTACTTGAATCGTGGAGACGAATTGGTATACATGTAGCTTTTTTCTCGCAATGCAAAAAAAAAAAAAGAAGGTAACTTATGGCCTCCCCCACTGCTATGCTATCGCAGATAATTAGCCATGGGGTGAACATGGATAAGATCCGGAGGGCTGTTGGACGGTTCTACGATCTACCCGTAGAGGAGAAGAAGAAACTCCCGTCTCACGATGCCGACGCTGGTGTTACCTTTACCACGGGTTTCAATGTTGCGCCAGGCCAGCCATCTGACTGGAAGGACGGGTCATCATCCGCCGTCGTCCGGGGGTATGCAATGGTTTCGAAGAAGCGCCACTAGTTTTAAGGTACCTTTTACGTTAGATTACCAGAAGCCAGACGGATTGCAGTACATCTTACGACAGATCTACAAGATATCATAAACTGGGAAAGAAATTACGTAGTTGTCGATTTTACACAAATTAGTTAGTTCTCACATAATTCTTGATTGTCAACAAACTTCTTGCTACTTGATCGCCTGGTTTCAGAGAGGATCTTCAGGAGTACAGAACGAAAATGGAGAAGCTGGGTGCTGCACTGTACGAGGCCATTTTCTAGAGCCTAGGTTTGACTAGCGAGTATATGAAAACTGCGCTGCCAGGACTTGTGCGTCTTGTAATGTCCATCAATTTCTACCCGCCCTGTCCAGACCCAAGCACATAGAAGCAAGAACGTTTTTTTAATGTAGGAGAGTTCTTGGAAGTTGGATAATTCTAAGCTATCGTGTGCAGGTTTTGACTAACGGGAAGTACAAGAGCGTGGAGCACAGAGCCGTGGTCAACCGCACCAGAGCCAGAATGACCTTAGCTGCAAGCCTCGGCCCAAAGGAGGATACTAAGATCAGCCCCCGTCCTGCCTTGCTGAGTGACAAGAACCTTTTCAAAGACTACCTCTTTGGAGAGTATCTCAGGAACTACTATACCAACCGTGTGATCTACAAATCTAGTTTGAATTTTGCAGGCGCCAATTATAACGAGTGACGAATGCACCTCTTGCCTAAATGATGTATTTCCTTTAAATAACAAGGTCATCTTGTAATTGCGGTCAAGGCAAAGTTCTAGCTTCCATGCAAATGTTGAATTTTGTCCTTGCTGCATAAGCCTAAACAAATAATGTGACTTTGAGTTTTACACATGGATAATGCTCTTGCATCAATTCAGAATGTTGGGTAAGCCATGGACCCATGGGAAGGCCGCGTGAAGCAAAAGATTGTTTTCTTCCTCAATAACTTTCAATGTGCTTAAGAAGAATATGTAGTTTAGAGATATTGTTCTCTCCTCTAGTAACATTATTGCAATGTCTTTCATGATTTTCTTTGGAAATTTGGTGTCAAAGTTGTCATGAAGTGGTTCTAGAATTGTGGTTTTTGCCATTGGATGTGGAAAACCAAATCTGCACCTCACAACAACACAAAGCAACTATAGACACGCTTGGTAGATGCGCGAAATAGCGGGCACGTCTATAGGCGTTGCTCTAGTAGAGAAATTATGGGCACGTCTATAGGCACGGCTAAATGCTCGTCTATTTGCGCGTAAATCACCGCGTCTATTTGCGCATTTGACTGGAGAAAATACGGGCCCGTCTAACATCCCGTTTATTAGTGCATCTATTTGCACGTGTATTTGCGCGTTTATTTGCGCGTTTACACTGAGAATCAGATGCGCATTTAGACGCGTAAATAGATGCGCTCTAGAGAATACAGAAAGTGAGATTTTGGTGTACATCATTGCTTTCCAAACATTGCCCATGATTACCAAAGCACATAATTTTTTGCAAGCCCACATATACAAGAATTAAGTGAAGTGAGGAGAATGAGACAATATGTAAAATAGTTTTGCCAATATCAATTGCGGGGCTACGGTTCAATATCATCCTCAATGAGATCAACCCTTGCCAAACTATCTACTTCAAAATCCAAACAAGCGTTTAGATCTACAAATACAT
Organism: Dipteris shenzhenensis; assembly: GCF_047967505.1. Classification (NCBI taxonomy): domain Eukaryota; kingdom Viridiplantae; phylum Streptophyta; class Polypodiopsida; order Gleicheniales; family Dipteridaceae; genus Dipteris; species Dipteris shenzhenensis. The sequence continues at coordinate 36,867,671 of NC_141611.1, forward strand.
TCAACCCACTACTACTTGTGCCACTCATGTGCTCATCGAAATCAACATCTCCAATGGTAGGCTCGTCCTCACGGGTAATGCCGGCCTCAATATGTATATCTCCTATCTCATGATCATCCTCCTCTCTTGTATCACGGTCATCATCACGTCCATGGCCATGATCATCCTCCATACGCTCCATATTAGTAAATGTACTATACATCACTTTGGAACGTGGCATAATAGGTATGACATGCCACCATCTATTATTATCCACCATTGGTTGATAGACAACCTAATTCAAACACAAATACAATCATGTTACTTTTCTTGCATCAAATATTTAAAAGCGAGTATTTTTATGTGTGTGCACAGTACCTGTTCACATTGTTGCGGTAGTACTAGTGTGTCCTTCCTACTTTGCCAAAACTTTGTGGAGTCAATAGTTACAAAGCTGCTTGCATGGGGTTTGATTGTTGCATTAGGGCCTCTTTCCACCATGTCCTTAAACCACTTTACATCCAAAACATACACAAAGAAGCGTCGAAAGTCAAGCATAATGATATCTTGAATTATGCCACAATAATCATCCATGGCTCCATTGGCTCCCTCAAAGCTAGCAATGATGCCGCAATCTTGTGTGTTTCTCTTATCATCAATCCGTTGTGTTCGAAAATGCTTGCCCTCACACCATATAGCATTGAACATAGTGCACTACACCAAGAAAAAATCAATTAAATAAGCAATCTAAATTATAAAAAGCTCCTAACTTATGCATAACATTCTATATACCGACCTTGCTCATGCATCCCCTAGCATACTCCCATTCTTCCATTGTGATATGCATCCCCTCATCTTTCTCTGCTTTCTCCATTTCATCAAGTAGCCAATCCACATGAATATCCTTTGAAAGTGCTCTTAGACGCTAAGGGTATGGCACACGAGATCCGTGGTGTGTACGAAAGAGGGCCCTTTCTTCTTGTCTTCTTGCCTTTGCATCCTCGTATCTTGTCACCCATCTTTTCACCACATCACTATTAAGCACGCAAAAGAGGTTGATACTATTACGCAACTCCGTGTCTATTACTTTGTTGCATCCTTTTCCTTGAGGCACAATAGAGGTCATCCTTAGGTCTTCATCATCTCTCCATAGTCGTGGGAGAGAGCTATCCACATCAACAAGAAACTCAGAAATATATGCAAGTGACTCTTGTACCAACCAACCCTCGGCCATGCTACCTTTGGGTCTTGCATTTTGTCTCACGAAGCCCTTCAATGTATTCATGAAGTGCTCGAGGAAGAACAACCATCGTGCATATATAGTACCGCATATAGCAATCTCATCCACCAAATGTACTATGAGATGTAGTTGGCTTGTGAGAATAGAACGTGGAAATGTCTCCTCCACTAAACAAACCACCTCCACTAACATAACTCGAGCATTCTCAAGCGTGGTGGGATCTATTTCCTTTGAGCTCACATACCTCACAAGGTCGCCCATCTTGTAAATACAATCTTTCACGTCCTTTGATGCACTACGTGAAATGCTAGTAGGTAGTATGAACTGAACCCGCGAGGAGGTGGTTGATTAGTTGCTTACAGCTATTCACTCACAAATTTGAAAGGAAAAAGATATTATGCATATAAAATACTTACTTGGAGCATCTTGTGCCAATCATGAGATTTCAAGCCATATAATTTCTCTACACCTCTTTTCTTGCTCTTTGTAAAGGCTCCCTTCAAACACCTCATGCATCCAGTGGGAGTACGAATTGTAGTAATAGCGCGCTTCACCGTCGCCATCTCTAGCTTTGAGAACATCCACGGTGCACAAGGTAAAAAAACACGCCCATTTGGTCTCTCTTGAGGCCAAGCTTCACACATCCTCCCTGTGGTACATAGATCCTCCCTTATGCCTGCCGAATCTCGTGTCCCATTCAAATGCTCCCAAATGATAGATGCCACATTCTTGAAGATATGCATGGGATCGAGCAGGTGATTGATCTTGAGGTGGGACCAATATGGTAAACAATAAAAGATGGAGTATCTAAACAAAATAAAGTGTTAGCGTGCAATCTTCACTTTCAACCAATATAGCCAATCTTTACTTCCAGCCAATAGTTACAAATCCTTACCGGCTCATGCCAAGTGGTGGAGGAGTCATGGAACCATCCCAAATTCTCATCCAATCTCCCGCGGTGAGTGATTGTGGGAGGACTTCATTCCAAGGGGCAACATATCTAGGATGATCAGGTGGGAGAAATCGATGGTGATTCTCATAGATGACCTTATTCAATCCATCTGCCCCTGAGGCAACTAGGGAAGGACCACAAACAGGACATGCATGGTAACCCGATGTAGTGAGACCTGAAACAATAGATGCAATTGAGAAATGCTAGTTCAACTAACATTAGAATGGTCATAGTAAACCAAGTGGATCGAGAAGCAAGGAAACCATTTGGAGCTGATAGACTGAAGAAAACAACATGCTATTTCAATGGACAAAGGAGATCACATAATGAGTGATTGCACGTGATTGAATAAGCAACTACAAATGTTGGAGAAGGCATGTGACAATCATTAAAAATCTCCAACCACAGGGTTGATGTTGAGGGATCTTGAAACAAGATCACATTGGAGCTGTGATAGAGCAATTGAAGATGATCGGAATTTGGTGGATGGAAGACAGACAATTGAAATGAGAAGGCAATTGAAGACAAAAGAACTGACGATGGAAATTCAATATAATGAAAAGAAGTAGATTGCTCTTGGAAAAACGAAAGAAAAGAAGAGTAAAGATAATTAGAAGGTGCAGTAGAAAGGCAGATCTCCAACAAGAGGATGCTAACTAGGTGTGGGAGAAAAGAATATGTGGAGCCATTTATGCTTGTTCTATGGCTGGTTGATCAAGAGGATTTTGTCATGGTAAAAGTATATTGGAAAATGTCAAAAGCACCATGTTAAGTAAATATGTGTCCTTTGTAAGAAGGGGGAACAAATTCTCTTACAATTAACAAATAAAAGGTGGAAGCAAATGAATACTCGTGTACATGGGGCTAGATTTATTAAAATCCTAAATCCATTATTAACTTTTGAGAGGTATGGAAGAAGCTATTGCTAGGATATCAACGTAAAAATGCCTATCAAACAATGAGTGCAGTGCATGAAATGGGTTGTGAAGGTTCATTTGGAGACTCTTGTCACCTTGATGCTATAAAAACTAGTGCTCTGCTAGCATGGTGTAATGAATATGTAGAGAGTCAGACTCCTTGGAATGGGAGCATGCTGCTACAAAAGCATCCTCTATGGATATATCATTAGGTGCATTACAATGCACATGATCTTATACTGGCATAATATGATGAAACCACCTTGGACGATTGACTTGGTTTATTGTTTTGAATTTATAGGATCCATGTTTTTGAATTAATGTTTCCTTGGATTTAGAAGGGATAACATAACATGTCCTTTCTTAATCACTATAGAGGGTGGAAGATTATAATTCACCAATATCACTGGCCATACAATGTAGGAGGTTTTTTTGAGACCAAACGATTCAAACCATCCATACCCAATCCAAGTCTTATGTTTCTGAGTTCTTCCTTGAAGCTTGGCCATGTGTGTCTTCAATATGCTTCCACACAGGAGTGTCTCTGGCAGATCTCCACTTGCCATTGGTTGACCGATGGGAGGAATGACATGACATGAGCTCTGCAATGGATTTGCACTTGAACATATGTTGGATGTGAGGGATTATGGGAAAATGTTGTGGAACCTTATGAGACAGATCCAAATTTTTGAGATCTGCTCTATACCTTGCCTCACTACAAGTGGGACACTCTCGAGCCTCCTTATGAGCTCCATGAAACATAATGCAATCATTAATGCATGCATGGATGCACTTGTAATAAAACCCTCCAAGAGATGTCACATAGTGCCTCTCCATATCTCTTCTAAGGTCGGTAATTTATTCTCCCTTGCAAGAATGTTAGAAAATAGCATGCACGTGAAGACCATAATTGAGAGAAAGTATTCTAATTGATCCATTAGCATAATTCACCATGTTTGCAAAACAAAAAGCTTACTTGAGTAATTAAAACTTGCATTTCTCCATCCATAAATGGTTTTCAAGTTTAGTAATTGTTAACCCTGTGGCAACAAGGGATAGAAGTGCCGTCTAGGACAACAACGATGAGAGCATTGTGTGTGTAGAGTAGCGGCAAAGCCCTGCTTGTAATATCTTGAGCGTGAAAGATGGTATGATGAATCTTAAAGGATGAGGATAGCCAAAATCATCTCTAGAAAAGATCCAATCATACTTGCAAAATCAAGATCTAGAGAGAGAGAAACTAAATTTAGATAGAGAAAGACTAAAAGACTACACTTTTTGAGGTCCCCCCACTTTGGGTAGAGACCCAAAAGGTCCCCCCACTTTGTCTGGAGACCCAAACGGTCCCCCCACTTTGTGTAGAGACTCAAAGGTTCCCCCTCGTTGTGTAGAGACCCAAAAGGTTCCCCCACTTTGTGTAGAGATGAGGTAGAGACCCAAAAGGTTCCCCCCAAAATGAAGGGAGTCTTGTCCAAAAGGTTTCCTACAAAAGAGGTCCCACCACAGAGGTACGTACAAATTGTGTAGAGACCAACATGTATAAATATCTCTCAATGGAATGAAGCTTGGACTCTTTGGGGTTCAGTGTTCAAGCTCACTATTGTGTTCATGTGATTGATCTCCATTGCATCCATGCTCTCTTACACTATTGTGTTTTAGCATGCCCTTACCCTTGCACTCCCGGTCCTTGTACTCCCTCCTCCTCCTCCCTCCTCCTCCATCTCCTCCCTCCTCCTCCTCCCTCCTTCTCCACGATCTCCTTCTCCACCATCTCCTCCTCCCTCCTTATCCCTCTTGCTCCACCCACCTTCTCCATTCTCCTTCCTCCTCCTCCACCCTCCTCCTCCCTCCTCCCTCTTTCTCCCTCTTCCTCCACCCTCCTCCTCCTCTGGACACCCTTCTCCCTTCTCCTCCACCGTACTCCTCCTCGCTCCTCCCTCCTCCTCCTCCTCCTCCTTCCTCACCTCCTTCCTCCTCCCTACTCCTCCCTCCTCCTCCTCCCTCCTCTCTCCTCACTCCTCCTTCTCCTTCCTTCTCCCTCCTCCTCAACCCTTACCCCTCCCAATGGGAAGGAGACTAGCTCTCCACTCCTCAACCTTGGACGACTCCTAAATCTTGCAACCCCCCTCTGAGTCTTGGAACTCCTAGCTAGATAGCTCTCTCAAACCTATCCCCTTTCTAAACCATGAAATCCCCTTCTAAACCCTTGGAGGTGAGAGTCTTCATCAATCGTTATGATCGAACCCTCTTTCTCACTCACATGCACGTGAGCCTCCACTCCAAGGTACTCCTTGTGAGAGCAATGCAAGGCAAGAGCCATCTGCATGTGTCACTCAAGCGGCCTCTGGATTTTTGCAATGTGTTTCCATGAGAGGAAGAGGGAGGGGGAGAGGGGAGAAGAGAGGGGAGAAGGGAGGAGGAAGGAGAAGGGAAGAGGAGAGTGAAGGGGGATGGCATGGCAAACACAAGGGCACTACAATGGAAACAAGGGAACTTGTATTCAAACTTGTGCAAACAATAATGAAGACCAAAGTCAACCTTTTGGCCTTTTATACATGTCACCTTTTGAACGGAGGGCCAACCTTTTTCCTTTTACCACTCTCCCTCTCTTTAAATGAAAGGCTCTTGGGCACATAGGGTGCCAAGGCATATTGCTATTCTTTCCATCTCTCCCTACTAGCAGAAATAGTGCTTGTGTTAATCATATTAGAGTGCTTGGGACAAACCTGGAATTAGGAGGTGTTCCTAACTGGCTCCCAAATAGCGCTTGTGTCAGCCTCGTGCCTCAAAGCTTTAGGCTATTTAGGGATTAAACTCCACGAGCGCCTCCAAGCCTTAAGCCATTTGTGGTTCAAACCCCATGTAGAAGGCTAAAAACCTAGAGTGGCAAGGCTTAACTTCCATGAGACACTTAACCGGAACTTGCAGCTGGAACCTACAACCTGTCAGTTGGAACCTACAATCTGTAAGCGGGAACATACAAATTGTGCACATTGCCTACAATCCTCCTACAATCTTTGGCCTTGGGGTATTTGGGGCTCAAACTCCCTGAGCTTGTACTATTTTCCTTTCATGGTTGTAAGCATTGAAGTAAATCATGAAGCCTAATCACCTCTAATCATTGATTACCCTGCATTCAATGACTATACTTTGTGGATGTTAACATGCCCCCCTTCATGTTGCTGATCCGCCAGCCATGCTGGAGGAGGTGTGTGGTGAGGACTGCATAGCGGTCCAGCTATCGTGGAGTGAACGGAGCGAGGTATGAACGATACTTTCAAAAATGGGTGGTGTACATATCCTCATACATGCAGATGTGGTGTCCATGGAGATTGCGGACGCAGAGGTAGAGGTGAAGGTCCTGAAATTGCGTAGAACCGATGTTGGAATTGAAGACAATCTGTTGGGTTAGATTATGGAGGCTATCGTCAATGGGGCAATTGTGGGTGGGGAGATCATGGAGGAGTAAGAGAAGGAGGCAGTTGACATGGACCACTACTATGACAATGGGATCAAGTAACGAGCCACGCACGTCATTGAATGATTGGACGCAGAAGCCAAATTCCTCGTGCATCATCTCCTTGTAGAAGTTGTACTTCGAAAAATTGTACAACATATTAGGGTTCTTTTGCTGGAGATCTTTGAATTCAACCCAACTCCATCGCCATTCCATTGGCATATACAGGGGTTGGATTTGGCGATCGCGGCATGTGCACTGCAGTAGTATCACCAAAACTTCTCTAGATTTAAGAAGGAAAGGTGCCAACGTGGTTGTAGACTAGCATCTGCATCGGTCATTGGACTAGAGCATCGGGGGTAAGGTTGTATACTTCTCTTGTGCACTTTGGATGCGCACGTCATGACAAGGAACTTCTAGTCGTTCACTATATAGGAAAAACCACTACTACACACGCATCCTATTGCGATGTTTACGTACCGACGATTAGCGCCCGCTTAGCGTTAATCGTCGGTATAAAAATCGGGTGTTGTAAATCGTCGCTATATAGCGACTTTTACTAAGCATCGCTATATAGCGACGTTAGTAAAAGTTGCTATATAGCGACTTTTAAAGGTCGCTATATAGCGACACTGAGACAATATATTATAGCGACGTTGGTTTTTTTTTTTTTTAAAGCCTTAAAATTTATTTTCTTCCAATGACAAAATTTTTTAAATTTTCATACATGTTTGAGCTCATAGAGAATTAAAAAATGAGAGCATGTACATCAAGCCTTTGAAGCTCATATATTCATGTCCAAGTTTGAGATGAGAAAAATCAAATTAAATAAGAGCATTTACATCAACTGTTTCATCTTGAGCCAAGTCTAAGGCGCCAAGCAAGTCTATCTCCAACTCTATACCGAGTTGATCTCCTATATCATCATCGTACTCTAGCATCGTACGTTCACCTAAAAGTATTTGATCATCTTCTTCAATTAAGCTTAAGTGTGGTGATTGATCTTGACGATTGTTGTCTTCCTCGTCAATATCATGATCTCCATCCTCCTCCCGTGCGATGTCATTATGCGCATCTTCCTCTTGCCTCATATGGTGATCTACATCTTCTTCGCTAGATTCATCTTGGATCCGGCATTGGTAGTGGCATCTCCATATCCACATCTCGATCTTCAAAAATCTGCTTACTTCGTGGTGCAACTTGGATCACGTACCACCATCTTGGATCAAAACGATCCGGATGAAAAACCACCTATATTGAAGATGAAAAATCACGTGCCAAATGTCGCCAATTATATATATATCAATGGACTTAAAAAACAAAAGCTTCGACTAATTAAATCATTAGTATGCACCTGCTCACAATGCTCGGGAAGAACAAAAGTATCACTTTCATCGGTCTAATGTTTGGTGGAGTCTATTGCAAAGAGACTGCTACCATCTTTTCTCACAGTCGCATGGGGACCGTTGTAAGTAGCTCTAAACCATTTTACATCAAGAATGAAAATAGTAAATCGTCTGAAATCAATTTCATAGATGTCGCGTATGGTTCCACAATAATCCAACTGTGAGGAGAGAAGATTGGTATCTGAAGCACTTGCTCGGCTATCTTGTGCGAAGTTAGCCATGACTCCACAATCATACGTGACTCTCTTTGAATCGATGCGTTCTACGCAAAAATGTCGTCCATATGACCATAATGCACTGTACTTTTTGTACTATAAAAGAGCATCATTAAAACAATGAAGATGCACCTATTTTATAGCATATATTGCCACAAATAATTACTTAATTACATCAAGAGATAAGAAACTTACATGCACCATACATCCAGATGATAACTCCCGCTCGCGCTCGTTTATTGTCTCTCCATCACGTTCGGCTTTACGTATAGCTAGTTGTAGCCAATCAAGTGACATGTGACTAGGGAGAAGAGCCAGATCTCGTGGATATGGTTGTGATCGCCTGTACATTACTCTGAATCTCGTCCTTGCATTTATTCTTTCTGCTTTGGCCACTTCATATCTCTCAATCCACTTCTGCATCTCAGGGCTATTGAGGATACAAAACTTATTGAATTTCTCCATTTGCTCTTCGCTCATCTTTCTTTCAATCCCTTTTCCTTGGGGGACCTCGCCAATGATGCGATCATCATCCTTGTTGTGCCATGCTTGCAGCATATCAGGATCCGTGGATGTAAGAAACTCTGTGATATATACTAATGACTCTTGCACAAACCATCCCTCTGCCATGCTTGCTTCTGGTCTTGCTCTTTGTCTTACAAACCCCTTTAAAGTTTTCATAAACCGCTCGAGAAAAAACATCCATCGATTATGAACGGTACCTGCTATAGCCACCTCATCAACTATGTGCACAAGCAAGTGGACTTGAGTTGTCATAATGCTTGAGGGAAAGTGCTTCTCAAGCAAGCATACGGCTTTGATGGATTCCACCCTAGCCTTCTCGATGCTCGATATAGAGATCTCTTTTTGATATATCCACCTATTTCACATGTCCATGCATATGTAAGATATTTGAGATATCCACCTATTTCACATGTCCATGAAGAAAATACATAATGCGAATTGATAGTAAGCATACCTCACAATACCACAGATCTTGAATATAGCATTTCTAACATCTTCTTGTAAGCACCCTTTTATTGTAATTGGAAGGATGAACTATCAAAGCAACAATGAAATCATGTCAACAATATAACATAATAATAATTACGCTAATGCATCACTATTATCGGTACACTAATTCTACTTAGAATACCTGTAAGACCTTGTGCCAATCATGGGACTTGAGGCCACTAAGATTATTGTCCTTTGAAAATGCTCCTTTCAAGCAACGCATGTACCCTGTCGGTGTTTGAAAAGAGGCAATGTCTGCCTTGATCGCTGCCTCCTCCCTCGTAGAGAGGATCCACGTTGCTTTCGGGAGGACAACTTTTCCTGAAGCATGCACTTGGGGCCACAAACGAGACATCCTATTCATAGCACGCAAGTCTTCTCGCACTCCTCTCGAGTCCTTGGAACCAACCAAGTGTGCCCAAATGGTAGCCCCCACATTCTTAAAGATATGCATGGGATCCAAGAGATGATTGATTTGTAACTAACCCCAATAAGGAAGCTCGTGAAAGATCGATAGCCTCTTCATACTAGGAGGAGGTTCCTCTCCATTCTCCCTCCAAGCTTGAATCCAATCACTTGCTTTCAAATATGATGGTGGTGGATCAAGCTGACCTCCACGTGCGAGATGGTCGAGCGGAAGGTATCGAGCATGACCTTCATAAACATTTTTCCTCATGTGTTTGGAGTAGCGTGCAAGCGATTTCAGAGCGGGTCCACAAACAGGACAAGCATGGTACCCACTTGTAACAAGTCCTGCACGCGTGCATGAATATGTTAGTACAAGACATGCGTGCAAAAGAGAGTAAAAAAAGCATAATCCCTCATTGTACATGTAAAGACATAACCACGTACCTGCGCACTCTCCATATCCTGGGTAGTCATGCATGGTCCACATCAAGATACCCCTGACTAAAATATCATTGGTATGCCTAGGAGCTCTAGAAATATCAAAGACCTGCACTTCTCTCCATAATATCTGTAACTCCTCTATCAAAGGTGCCATGTACACATCCATGTTTTTTGCCTTGTACTTTCCTGGCACAAGTAGTGCAAGCATGAGGTGTCCCGTTTTTATTGTTAGCCATGGTGGGATATTGTAATTCACCACGACTATGGGCCATGTCGACCAAGATGTCGAGCGTAACTCGAAAGGATTCATGCCGTCCATGGCTAGCCCAAGATGTAAGTTGCGTGGCTCTCTCGCAAAGTCCGGCCACTGATTATCTATGTGCTTCCAAGCCGCACAATCTGCGGGAATCCTCAATGTGTGATCAGTGGACCGATGAGATGCATGCCATGTCATCAACTCCGCTATGGATTTGCGTCGAAACATGTGTTGTATTCTTGCAATGATGGGAAAGTGTCTTAAGACCTTTACCGGTATCCTTTCACCCTGCAAGTCATCTCTATATCGTTGTTCCCCACACTTTGGACAACTAGCCAAATCTCCATGCTCACGACGAAAGAGAATACAATCATTACGGCAAGCATGGATGGTATCATAATCCATACCCACCATTGTTAGCATCTTTTTCGCTTCATCTCTTGATGCGGGCATGGTATTTGGTGCAGGCAATATCTTTTGGAGCAACCTATGACAAAGACACTATCCAAATGATGATTCTCAAAACAAACAATATACAAATAATGAGTCAATCAAATTAATGCAAGGGCTAACCTCATTAAGGCCGAGACACTTGTATCCGACCACCCATACTGTACTTGTAGATTCAAGATTGAGAGACAAGCACGTAGTTTAGACATCCTGGCACCCTCGTACAATTGTGTTGATTGCAACTCTCGCATTTTCACCTCAGACTTTGACATCACATGTACGTGGGATGTAGTGCCCCTAAAAATGGAATCCATCATGTCGACCATACCCTCGTCGTCATCCGGGAGACTATAGTCTTGTTGAAAGTGAGAAGGTATATGTGTACGCTCTTCACCCTCGTCATCCTGTCATAAGCTCATTCGTGTAAATAGAAGATCTTCTAATTCCGGGTATACAATAAGATTGCGAACTTAAATAGCTTTGACTTACCGATGATCCATCAACATGTGCAACACCAATGGGGGGTACTGGTTCCGGCTCCTCCCCATACATCCGCAAGTGGCGCATGATAATACAACGTTGATGTCGTACTTCTCGCTTGCAATGAGTGCAATGACAATATAACCTCTCCGTAAGCCACTTCGTGCTCCCGGGCATTGGCGCATCATCGGATGAGCTTCCACTCGTCCCTTCCATCTACACTTATAAAACCAAAACATAAGCATGAAGAGGAGATGTACACAATTATGAGCATAGCATGTTTAATTTGAGCTTCTCTTGAGGCTATATAAAAAGAATGACATCGCTATATAGTAAGGATTGAAACAAAAAATCCTATATAGTAAGGCTATGTAGTAAGAGGAGATATTGACAATTATAGGCATAGCATGTTTGAGCTTCACAAGAGGCCACACCAAAAAATAAACAGTAAGCGTCGCTATATAGCGATGCTCTATTCCGTCGCTATATAGCGACGTTTTTAATTTAAAACGTCGCTATATAGCGACGCTTTAAATTAAAAACGTCGCTATATAGCGACGAATAAGCATTGCTATATAGCGACGCTGTGGGTTAAAACCCGAAAAGCCGAAACCCGCGGCGTTTTGCTCAAAGCTTTCCTAATCTCTCAAGTAAGCAACCCAAAATCTCCTCCCACCTATTTTCACTGACCTCCCATCTATTCCAAGCAACCTCCTACTCTATTTCCCACTCCTCACCCTTCTCCTACCTCTTGTGCACCCTCTCTCTCCTTTTTCCCTCTTTGGTTTCCAGAAAGAAAGTTCTTCAAAAGGTGAGTTTCTTCCAACAATGTAGGTTGTTTGTTTGTTAGCTTTGGTTTTGTGAGTGTTTCTACTTGTATTGCTAAAGTTTTAAACTAGTTTTCATGCTTGATTAGAAAGGATTGAAACAAAAAACGAAATTTCAAGAAAGAAAGAAAGAAACTCACCTCTTCTTCCTGTATTTCTCTTCCTTCTCTTCCTTCTCTTCTCCTCAATCTCCTCCTTTCCTTGTCTCCTCAATCTTCTCTTTCCTTGTCTCCTTTCAAGAAGTTGCTTTTGTGATATCCTCTTTCCACTAACATCTTATTTGAAAAAATGGGTTGTTTTCTCTCTTTTGTAGGGCCAGTCCACTACACCGAGCGGGACATACTCTCTCTTTTGTGGGCCCAGTCCACTACACCGAGCGGGACATACTTTTACATGTAAGTGCTTCCTCTTCTTTCCATTTAAGCTTTTTGTTATTTGCATTGGCCTGCAGCTAGCGCCTTAAGCGCTAGCTGCAGTGATGGGCGTAGGAACCCTCTCTTCCCACTTCTCTTCTTCTCATTTTTCCCCCTTCTCTTTTTTCCCTCTTCTCTTATTCTCTCTTTCCCCCTTCTCTCTTTCCCCCTCTCTCTTTTCCCTTCTCTCTTTCCTTTCCCCCTTATTCTCTATTTCCTTTCCCTCTTATTCTCTTATGCTTATGCTTCTCTATTTCCGCATGAGCATAAGCATGAGCTTATGCTTATGCTTAAGCATAAGCATGAGCATAAACTCATGCTTATGCTCATGCATGAGCATGAGCTTATGCGTAAGTTTCCGCATAAGCTTATGCGGAAATAGAGAATGAGAGAAGCTTATGCTTCTCTCATTCTCTTTTTCCGCATAACCTCCTTCTCTTTTCCCGCATAAGCTCCTTCTCTATTTCCGCATGAGCATAAGCATGAGCTTATGCTTATGCTTATGCTCCTTGCATAAGCATAAGCATAAGCTCATGCTTATGCTCATGCATGAGCATGAGCTTATGCGCAAGTTTCCGCATAAGCTTATGCAGAAATAGAGAATGAGAGAAGCTCCTTCTCTATTTCCGCATGAGCATAAGCTCCTTCTCTTTTTCCGCATGAGCATAAGCATGAGCTTATGCTTATGCTTATGCATAAGCATAAGCATAATCATAAGCTCATGCTTATACTCATGCATGAGCATGAGCTTATGCGTAAGTTTCCGCATAAGCTTATGCGGAACTAGAGAATGAGAGAAGCTTATGCTTCTCTCATTCTCTTTTTCCGCATAAGCTCCTTCTCTCTTTCCGCATAAGCTCCTTCTCTCTTTCCGCATAAGCTCCTTCTCCATATCCGCATGAGCATAAGCATGAGCTTATGCTTATGCTTATGCTTAAGCATAAGCATAAGCATAAGCTCATGCTTATGCTCATGCATGAGCATGAGCTTATGCGTAAATTTCCGCATATGCGTGAGCATATGCGGAAATAGAGAATGAGAGAAGCTTATGCTTCTCTCATTCTCTATTTCCGCATATGCCGAAACATGAGCATAAGCTTATGCTCACCCATGAGCATAAGCATAAGCTCATGCGGAAAAAGAGAAGGAGCTTATGCAGAAAGAATGAGTTTCCGCATAAGCTCTTTCTCTTTTTCCGCATAAGCTCTTTCTCTTTCTCTTTTGCGTGAGCATATGCGAAAATAGAGAATGAGAGAAGCTTATGCTTCTCTCCTTCTCTATTTCCGCATATGCGAAAACATGAGCATAAGCTCATGCTCACCCATGAGCATAAGCATAAGCTCATGCGGAAAAAGAGAAGGAGCTTATGCGGAAATAGAGAATGAGTTTCCGCATAAGCTCTTTCTCTTTTTCCGCATAAGCTCTTTCTCTTTCTCTTTTGCGTGAGCATATGCGGAAATAGAGAATGAGAGAAGCTTATGCTTCTCTCCTTCTCTATTTCCGCATATGCGGAAACATGAGCATAAGCTCATGCTCACCCATGAGCATAAGCATAAGCTCATGCGGAAAAAGAGAAGGAGCTTATGCGGAAATAGAGAATGAGTTTCCGCATAAGCTCTTTCTCTTTTTCCGCATAAGCTCTTTCTCTTTCTCTTTTGCGTGAGCATATGCGGAAATAGAGAATGAGAGAAGCTTATGCTTCTCTCCTTCTCTATTTCCGCATATGTGGAAACATGAGCATAAGCTCATGCTCACCCATGAGCATAAGCATAAGCTCATGCAGAAAAAGAGAAGGAGCTTATGCGGAAATAGAGAATGAGAGAAGCTTATGCTTCTCTCCTTCTGTTTTTCTGCATAAGCTCCTTCTCTTTTTCCGCATGAGCATAAGCATGCGGAAACTCATTCTCTATTTTATGCATAAGCTCCTTCTCTATTTCCGATGCCTATGCTTAAGCATAAGCTCATGCTTATGCTCATGCATGTGCATGAGCTTATGCTTAAGTTTCCGCATAAGCTCATGCTTATGCGTGAGCTTATGCGGAAATAGAGAATGAGAGAAGCATAAGCTCATTCTCTATTTCCCACTCTATTTCCCCCTTCTCATTTCCCCCTTCTCTCCTTCTCTATTTTCCCTCATCTCTTTCCCCTTCTCTATTTCCCCCTTCTCTCATTCTCTATTTCCTCATTCTCATTCTTTTCTTTCCTTTACATCTTCTTTCCCTCTTATCTTTCCCTCTTCTTTCCCTCTTTCCTTTCCCTCTTCTTTCCTTTCCCTCTTCTTTCTTCTTGCCTATGCCTATGCCTATGAGAATGCTCATGTTTGTTTTTTGTTTTCTGTTTTCGTGTTTGTGTCTATGTTAGACATGGGATCACGTCGCTCATCAGACGAGTACGGACAGCCTCGCAGGAGGAGAGCTCACGATCTATATGCTCCAGAGGACTTTGATTCCTCTCAGGCGACTACCCCGAGGACTACCCCTGGTCCGACTCCTCTCGGTCCTAGCACTGTGACTACCCCTGGTCCGACCCCTCTTCCACGTAGCACTGCGACTACCCCTCAGGGGACTCCTTTGCTAGCCGCGCATGGCTTTGTTGGGACTCCCGATGAGTTTGTAGTGCAGATGAGCGATGAGGAGGCAGCGACGGGTGGACGTACAGCCCAGCCATCCCCTCACGCCCCTTCGACCACGGGATCATCACCTGCGCATGCCTCCCGCAAGGGAAGGAAGAGTAGGATGGGCGGCTCATGTTGTGCTGACTCAGGAGATGTAGACGAGTCAGCACACTCACGCTCTTTTAGGTCTCCACTTGGTCCGGAGACACAGTATCAGTCAGGTCCCTTTCCCTCTCCTACTCCCACAGCTACTCCTCGATCCGGAAGTGGTCGCGCAGCTTCCACTCCTTCAGACTCTGCTACCGTCAGTCCCCCTTACTCATCAGGGGATCTCTCCTATCAAATCACATCTGCCGGAGAGATAATAGAAGACAAAAAGGGCAAAGCAGTGATGGCTGCCATGAGGCGGTTGATGAGTCATCACTTCAAGAGCGGCATAAATATCGATTGGCGATATCAAGATGCCCAAAAGAAGCAGGCGGTGATCGATGAGTTAAAACAAAGATATCCTAATCTGCCAAATGTGGAGTTTAATAACAATTATATGCTCGAGCGCATGGGTTTGGTCCTAAAGCATCGCAGATCAACCATGCGTACTTCCATTACAAAGGGGTTGGCTAAACCCAGCTGGGCAGACAAAGCTGATTGGAAGTACTTCAAGAAGCAACATAGGGACCATCCCAAAATGTTCGAGGGTCAGAGGAGGGCTGCGAAGAGACGGCTGGACGTCGTAGGTACTTCGCACTTTGGTGCAGGCGGACGGTATGCGTTCGAGGCAACCGTGGTAAGTTTACTTCTTTCCATTTAATGTATTGTTCTATTTGTTTTACTTACATATTACATGCACTTTAGCTAACTCTAACTCTCGTAAATTGGATCCACAGCAAGCTGCGATGGGTCGTCTTCCTACGGATGCAGAGACGCGGTGCGCATTTCGGATAGGAACCAAGCCATGGTTCATTGAGCAAGAGGCAATGGGAGCGACAGTCGATTGGGCTGAGGTGGCTGCTCGCACGGTATAAGTTTACTCCTACTTGTAATCTCACTTTTTAATTTAAGTTCCAATCTAATTTTCGATTTATATGGTTCACTCTTAGGGTGAAAGCTCAAGCGTCCCATCATCAGAGACGAGCGATCAATAGGGGCAAGGATCGGATGCAGGTGCCGAGGACGAGGGAGAAGACGCAGGTGTCGGGGACGAGGGAGAAGATGCAGGTGCCGAGGACCAGGGAACAGGCCAACAAGACGATTCGGATTCGGATTCGGATTAGTAGTGGTAGTAGCATTTTGTATATCCGCTCGTTAGAGCAATTTTGTATCGCCCTTTCACAGGGTAATTTTGTTTCAAACACAGTTGTATATGTATATGCATTTCTTCCTCATCGTTCACAAGAACAATTTTGTATCACCTTGCAAGCAAGGGAAATTTTGTTATAAAAAACTTTCTTTTGTAATTACAAAAAAAAAAAAAGGATTAGTGGGGCTAAACAGGGCCAAAAGGAAGCCCTGTTTAGCCCCACTAACCCTTTTTTTTAACTTCTGTTAATCGTCGCTATATAGCGACGTTTACCAGTGTCGCTATGTAGCGATGATTAACAGAGTCGCTATATAGCGACGTTTTTATCGTCGCTATATAGCGACGTTTGCATCGTCGCTATATAGCGACGATTAACAGCGTCGCTATATAGCGACGGTTTATAGCGACGCTCCTTTTCCGACAATTTTAACGACTTTTATAGCGACCTTTGCGCCCGTGAAAAAAAAAAATTTTAATGTAAAAAGCGTCGGTATTTCCGTCGAAAAATGGCCTATGCCTTGTAGTGAACCTCACAAACTAGGAAAAAGGAGGAAATTTCCTAGATATAACTAGGCATTTTGGTATGTATATCTAAGAAAACTCCTTCTGTAGATAAAATGCATACTTTTATCTAGGAAAAGAGGTTGTCATCTAGGAAATTAGATGAGTGTATTACATTTGTATATAGGAACTCCATACCTCTATCTAGGAAAAGAGGTCGTCATCTAGGAAATTAGATGAGTGTGTTACATTTCTATATAGGAAATCGATATTTCTATATAGGAAATCATACCTCTATCTAGGAAAAAGAGGTTTTCACCTAGGAAATAAGACGTGCGTGTTGCATTCCTATATAGGAAACCTCATTCTCTAGTTAAGATATTCACCTCTATCTAAGAAAAGGGGTGGTCACCTAGGAAATTAGAAGAGTGTGTTACATAATTCCTATATATCTATAAGGAAAAGTTCTTTTATGTAAGAGATTAATTACACAACATGGCTCATAAAAAAGGCAAATGTGAATTGGATTCTATATATATTAGTCTTTCCAAGAATGTATCTTCTACTATGCATGGTATAATAAGTCATTAGAGGAAATGATAAAAATACAGTCTGCAATGTAATTTGATATTTAAAAGAAAATGTCAATTAACAATACAATGCAATTAATATTTAAACCCTAAATTCTAAATCCTAAACCCTAAACCCTAAACCTTGAACCCTAAACCCTAAACCTCAAACCCTAAACCCTAAACCATAAACCCTAAAACCATAATTCCTAAATCCTAAACCCTAAACCCCAAACCTTAAACCCTAAACCCATGATTCCTAAACCCTAACCCTAAACCCATAATTCCTAAACCCCAAACCCTAAACCCTAAACCCCAAACCTTAAACCCTAAATCATAATTCCAAAAACCTAAACCCCAGCAAAAAACCCTAAACCCTAAACCCTAAACCCTAAACCCTAAACCCCAAACCCTAAACCCTAAACCCTAAACCCTAAATCATAAACCCTAAACCCTCATGTAGTTACATCCTTTGCAAGTAAACCCTAAACCCTAAATCCTAAATGCTTAACCCTAAACCCTCAACCCTAAACAATTTCTCTCAACCTTGGCTTTTTGAGCAATAACTTCAAAAAGCTTGCTTTGCTTTTTGCTTTTTAAAAGATAACTCAAAAACCTCTCCTAACCTATTACATACGTAACAACTCCAATACTTTGTGCTTTTGTATGTATGTATGTATATATGTATCCCGAACATATTATCATGCTACAATTAATTTTCATGTAAGATGAGATGATAACAATGCTCATTTGGGAAGGAAATACCACCATCATGGGTCCCTCTGGCTCCATTTTTTAGGTAAGCCCTTAGAATCTCTTTTTTGTAAGGGAGAGGAGACAACTCGGTCATTCAATAAATTTTCCAAATGAGAGAGAGAGAGAGAGAGAGAGAGAGAGAGAGGAGAGACTAATAATACACTAAAAATATAGTCCTAATAAATACAGACATAAGTATTGACATAGCACTAACATATCACTACCATAAGACTAAAAAAGTAGTAACATAGTACTAACATAGTAGACTACCATGTACTAACATTGAAGTGGTGATAGATAGATGATCCCACCCATCCTTGTGCCAGTAACTCATGTACCAATAGGCCCGTGTACATCTCCAATCATTAAAAAGAGAATGGACATTAGGTAGTATAGATGAAGTTGGAATAATATGCATATTGTATGCATGCTCCAATCACGAATTTGTAGTGGTCAAGATCCATTAAGCAACATCAATATTACACCAACGCACCATACCGACACTTAGCATTAGACCACTCCTATCTTAAAATATCCCAAACATTACATTTGAGAGAGAAATTCTAAACACTAAGGGATTTAAATCGTTTGATTTAAATGATCGTTTCTTTAAATGGTATTCTAGAGATCGTAGCGCAAATCGGCCGCGCCTGTGACGAGTGGGGTTTCTTCCAGGTGTGTGCACTTACTTGAATCGTGGAGACGAATTGGTATACATGTAGCTTTTTTCTCGCAATGCAAAAAAAAAAAAAGAAGGTAACTTATGGCCTCCCCCACTGCTATGCTATCGCAGATAATTAGCCATGGGGTGAACATGGATAAGATCCGGAGGGCTGTTGGACGGTTCTACGATCTACCCGTAGAGGAGAAGAAGAAACTCCCGTCTCACGATGCCGACGCTGGTGTTACCTTTACCACGGGTTTCAATGTTGCGCCAGGCCAGCCATCTGACTGGAAGGACGGGTCATCATCCGCCGTCGTCCGGGGGTATGCAATGGTTTCGAAGAAGCGCCACTAGTTTTAAGGTACCTTTTACGTTAGATTACCAGAAGCCAGACGGATTGCAGTACATCTTACGACAGATCTACAAGATATCATAAACTGGGAAAGAAATTACGTAGTTGTCGATTTTACACAAATTAGTTAGTTCTCACATAATTCTTGATTGTCAACAAACTTCTTGCTACTTGATCGCCTGGTTTCAGAGAGGATCTTCAGGAGTACAGAACGAAAATGGAGAAGCTGGGTGCTGCACTGTACGAGGCCATTTTCTAGAGCCTAGGTTTGACTAGCGAGTATATGAAAACTGCGCTGCCAGGACTTGTGCGTCTTGTAATGTCCATCAATTTCTACCCGCCCTGTCCAGACCCAAGCACATAGAAGCAAGAACGTTTTTTTAATGTAGGAGAGTTCTTGGAAGTTGGATAATTCTAAGCTATCGTGTGCAGGTTTTGACTAACGGGAAGTACAAGAGCGTGGAGCACAGAGCCGTGGTCAACCGCACCAGAGCCAGAATGACCTTAGCTGCAAGCCTCGGCCCAAAGGAGGATACTAAGATCAGCCCCCGTCCTGCCTTGCTGAGTGACAAGAACCTTTTCAAAGACTACCTCTTTGGAGAGTATCTCAGGAACTACTATACCAACCGTGTGATCTACAAATCTAGTTTGAATTTTGCAGGCGCCAATTATAACGAGTGACGAATGCACCTCTTGCCTAAATGATGTATTTCCTTTAAATAACAAGGTCATCTTGTAATTGCGGTCAAGGCAAAGTTCTAGCTTCCATGCAAATGTTGAATTTTGTCCTTGCTGCATAAGCCTAAACAAATAATGTGACTTTGAGTTTTACACATGGATAATGCTCTTGCATCAATTCAGAATGTTGGGTAAGCCATGGACCCATGGGAAGGCCGCGTGAAGCAAAAGATTGTTTTCTTCCTCAATAACTTTCAATGTGCTTAAGAAGAATATGTAGTTTAGAGATATTGTTCTCTCCTCTAGTAACATTATTGCAATGTCTTTCATGATTTTCTTTGGAAATTTGGTGTCAAAGTTGTCATGAAGTGGTTCTAGAATTGTGGTTTTTGCCATTGGATGTGGAAAACCAAATCTGCACCTCACAACAACACAAAGCAACTATAGACACGCTTGGTAGATGCGCGAAATAGCGGGCACGTCTATAGGCGTTGCTCTAGTAGAGAAATTATGGGCGCGTCTATAGGCACGGCTAAATGCTCGTCTATTTGCGCGTAAATCACCGCGTCTATTTGTGCATTTGACCTGAGAAAATACGGGCCCGTCTAACATCCCGTTTATTAGTGCATCTATTTGCGCGTGTATTTGCGCGTTTATTTGCGCGTTTACACTGAGAATCAGATGCGCATTTAGACGCGTAAATAGATGCGCTCTAGAGAATACAGAAAGTGAGATTTTGGTGTACATCATTGCTTTCCAAACATTGCCCATGATTACCAAAGCACATAATTTTTTGCAAGCCCACATATACAAGAATTAAGTGAAGTGAGGAGAATGAGACAATATGTAAAATAGTTTTGCCAATATCAATTGTGGGGCTACGGTTCAATATCATCCTCAATGAGATCAACCCTTGCCAAACTATCTACTTCAAAATCCAAACAAGCGTTTAGATCTACAAATACATTCAACCCACTACTACTTGTGCCACTCATGTGCTCATCGAAATCAACATCTCCAATGGTAGGCTCGTCCTCACGGGTAATGCCGGCCTCAATATGTATATCTCCTATCTCATGATCATCCTCCTCTCTTGTATCACGGTCATCATCACGTCCATGGCCATGATCATCCTCCATACGCTCCATATTAGTAAATGTACTATACATCACTTTGGAACGTGGCATAATAGGTATGACATGCCACCATCTATTATTATCCACCATTGGTTGATAGACAACCTAATTCAAACACAAATACAATCATGTTACTTTTCTTGCATCAAATATTTAAAAGCGAGTATTTTTATGTGTGTGCACAGTACCTGTTCACATTGTTGCGGTAGTACTAGTGTGTCCTTCCTACTTTGCCAAAACTTTGTGGAGTCAATAGTTACAAAGCCGCTTGCATGGCGTTTGATTGTTGCATTAGGGCCTCTTTCCACCACGTCCTTAAACCACTTTACATCCAAAACATACACAAAGAAGCGTCGAAAGTCAAGCATAATGATATCTTGAATTATGCCACAATAATCATCCATGGCTCCATTGGCTCCCTCAAAGCTAGCAATAACGCCGCAATCTTGTGTGTTTCTCTTATCATCAATCCGTTGTGTTCGAAAATGCTTGCCCTCACACCATATAGCATTGAACATAGTGCACTACACCAAGAAAAAATCAATTAAATAAGCAATCTAAATTATAAAAAGCTCCTAACTTATGCATAACATTCTATATACCGACCTTGCTCATGCATCCCCTAGCATACTCCCATTCTTCCATTGTGATATGCATCCCCTCATCTTTCTCTGCTTTCTCCATTTCATCAAGTAGCCAATCCACATGAATATCCTTTGAAAGTGCTCTTAGACGCTAAGGGTATGGCACACGAGATCCGTGGTGTGTACGAAAGAGGGCCCTTTCTTCTTGTCTTCTTGCCTTTGCATCCTCGTATCTTGTCACCCATCTTTTCACCACATCACTATTAAGCACGCAAAAGAGGTTGATACTATTACGCAACTCTGTGTCTATTACTTTGTTGCATCCTTTTCCTTGAGGCACAATAGAGGTCATCCTTAGGTCTTCATCATCTCTCCATAGTCGTGGGAGAGAGCTATCCACATCAACAAGAAACTCAGAAATATATGCAAGTGACTCTTGTACCAACCAACCCTCGGCCATGCTACCTTTGGGTCTTGCATTTTGTCTCACGAAGCCCTTCAATGTATTCATGAAGTGCTCGAGGAAGAACAACCATCGTGCATGTATAGTACCGCATATAGCAATCTCATCCACCAAATGTACTATGAGATGTAGTTGGCTTGTGAGAATAGAACGTGGAAATGTCTCCTCCACTAAACAAACCGCCTCCACTAACATAACTCGAGCATTCTCAAGCGTGGTGGGATCTATTTCCTTTGAGCTCACATACCTCACAAGGTCGCCCATCTTGTAAATACAATCTTTCACGTCCTTTGATGCACTACGTGAAATGCTAGTAGGTAGTATGAACTGAACCCGCGAGGAGGTGGTTGATTAGTTGCTTATAGCTATTCACTCACAAATTTGAAAGGAAAAAGATATTATGCATATAAAATACTTACTTGGAGCATCTTGTGCCAATCATGAGATTTCAAGCCATATAATTTCTCTACACCTCTTTTCTTGCTCTTTGTAAAGGCTCCCTTCAAACACCTCATGCATCCAGTGGGAGTACGAATTGTAGTAATAGCGCGCTTCACCGTCGCCATCTCTAGCTTTGAGAACATCCACAGTGCACAAGGTAAAAACACACGCCCATTTGGTCTCTCTTGAGGCCAAGCTTCACACATCCTCCCTGTGGTACATAGATCCTCCCTTATGCCTGCCGAATCTCGTGTCCCATTCAAATGCTCCCAAATGATAGATGCCACATTCTTGAAGATATGCATGGGATCGAGCAGGTGATTGATCTTGAGGTGGGACCAATATGGTAAACAATAAAAGATGGAGTATCTAAACAAAATAAAGTGTTAGCGTGCAATCTTCACTTTCAACCAATATAGCCAATCTTTACTTCCAGCCAATAGTTACAAATCCTTACCGGCTCATGCCAAGTGGTGGAGGAGTCATGGAACCATCCCAAATTCTCATCCAATCTCCCGCGGTGAGTGATTGTGGGAGGACTTCATTCCAAGGGGCAACATATCTAGGATGATCAGGTGGGAGAAATCGATGGTGATTCTCATAGATGACCTTATTCAATCCGTCTGCCCGTGAGGCAACTAGGGAAGGACCACAAACAGGACATGCATGGTAACCCGATGTAGTGAGACCTGAAACAATAGATGCAATTGAGAAATGCTAGTTCAACTAACATTAGAATGGTCATAGTAAACCAAGTGGATCGAGAAGCAAGGAAACCATTTGGAGCTGATAGACTGAAGAAAACAACATGCTATTTCAATGGACAAAGGAGATCACATAATGAGTGATTGCACGTTATTGAATAAGCAACTACAAATGTTGGAGAAGGCATGTGACAATCATTAAAAATCTCCAACCACAGGGTTGATGTTGAGGGATCTTGAAACAAGATCACATTGGAGCTGTGATAGAGCAATTGAAGATGATCGGAATTTGGTGGATGGAAGACAGACAATTGAAATGAGAAGGCAATTGAAGACAAAAGAACTGACGATGGAAATTCAATATAATGAAAAGAAGTAGATTGCTCTTGGAAAAACGAAAGAAAAGAAGAGTAAAGATAATTAGAAGGTGCAGTAGAAAGGCAGATCTCCAACAAGAGGATGCTAACTAGGTGTGGGAGAAAAGAATATGTGGAGCCATTTATGCTTGTTCTATGGCTGGTTGATCAAGAGGATTTTGTCATGGTAAAAGTATATTGGAAAATGTCAAAAGCACCATGTTAAGTAAATATGTGTCCTTTGTAAGAAGGGGGAACAAATTCTCTTACAATTAACAAATAAAAGGTGGAAGCAAATGAATACTCGTGTACATGGGGCTAGATTTATTAAAATCCTAAATCCATTATTAACTTTTGAGAGGTATGGAAGAAGCTATTGCTAGGATATCAACGTAAAAATGCCTATCAAACAATGAGTGCAGTGCATGAAATGGGTTGTGAAGGTTCATTTGGAGACTCTTGTCACCTTGATGCTATAAAAACTAGTGCTCTGCTAGCATGGTGTAATGAATATGTAGAGAGTCAGACTCCTTGGAATGGGAGCATGCTGCTACAAAAGCATCCTCTATGGATATATCATTAGGTGCATTACAATGCACATGATCTTATACTGGCATAATATGATGAAACCACCTTGGACGATTGACTTGGTTTATTGTTTTGAAATTTGAGACTCTAGAAAGATTCCAATTTTCAACTAGAGTAGCAAGAACATCTAATGCACTAAAAATGCAAATCATTGGTTCATTAGTAAAGTTGTGGTAGATGGTGGCTTCATTAAAGACAGAATGACCTTAAATTACTCGAAGTGATGTTGAGGATTGATGATATATGACCAATTGAAAATGTAAATGATATTATAGATGTTTAAAAGAAAAAACATTAGAGACCTTAAATTATTTTTCAATATTTATCAAACAATAGCAACAATAAAATTTTTTGTATACTAGTAATCACAAGTATTTTCTTTTTTGGAAATGCAAAATTTAAATGTAAATGAGATTAAGGGCTATGACATAGCTACGGTCTAGTAATGTTATGAATGTTTTTCTTTAAGATTCTCTAACCTTATGTAAAAAGCATTCTGTTTCATGAAATTTAAGTTTGTTGACATTTAGTACTCTCAAGGAGTATTTGAACTAGGCCCTTTGCCTTATGTTCCCTAAGAATTTTTTTTCTATGAAATTGAATGAGTCAAATGTTTTATCCATGTGTGTGTGTGTGTGTGCACACGTGCTCTCGTGCATGCTACGCATTAATATTAGTAACTAAGTGAAATTGAATGAGAGACTCATCCATATGTGTTGTGTGTGTGTGTGTGTGTACACACACACACACACACACACACACATGCACGCACGCACGCACGCACACACACACACACACACACTTCCTATTCATTTTTCCTTTACATTTACTTTATTTTCCCCCCCTTTCCCCCCCTTTTTTTATCATTAATGTTCCCCTTAACATTTTCCCTTAACTTCTATCCTTTATTTCCCTTAATTTTTTGCCGTTTCTACTCCCCTCATCACCCTTTTAAAATTTATTAATTAAAAATTTCCTCTTTTTTCTCTTGATTTTCTTGTATCCATTCTCCCTAATTTTCCTTTTTATTAATTCTTTTTTAATTTACACTTACTCTCGCATTTCCCCCCTTTTTCTATTAGTTCCACTATTCTAATATCTAAATCTAAAGTTAAACCAAACTCCTAAAGTTTTCCCTTAATTTATCTCTTTCAAGCCCTTAAACCCAAAACAACCCCCCCTTCTCTGCCCCCCCCCCCCTGCTTTTTCTTAAATCTTCCTAACTTCCAAACTCTTTGGTTTTTATTAAAAAATAAAATAAAATTTCTTTTCTTAAATCTCCTCGCCCTTCTATGTACTTTATAAAACCTTTTTTACTACTTATTTCCTTATTTTTTAAACTATTTAATCCTTTACTTTTTGTAAAATTTTTACTCTAAAAACTTTATTTTTATAAAAAATATTTCCACATGACCTCCCTAACTTTATGCTAACCCGACTGACCACAACACCCAACTAACCACGACTCTCTACTAGCCCGCCCCCTGACTGACCAAACTCCTCTCTATTTAAGTGACCTTGCTCCCCACTTCCTTCTGAGCTGCTCACCCGTACTGTGCCTCTTTCCTGTGCTCCCGGAGTCCTTGGGCCAAAATTGCAACATATCATTTATTGGCTCTATAGTGATAGCAAAGTTGCTTGTATACTATCTGGTGATGTTATTGAAGCGTGGACCCTTCATTGTTTGGTTCGGCAGGGCTATCCACTTAGTGCACTTTTATATGTCATAGCCACTCATCCCATGCTTCAATACATTCATCATCTTGAAGCATCTGATGAGCTCATGGTTTGGAAATTCAAGGAACCAGTTTTTTGATCGCTCAAGCTTATGTAGATGACTCATTTTTTACTCCTCAGAATACTGAGCAGGACCTATTTTGCTCAATGTAAGCTTATGTAGATGACTCATTTTTTACTCCTCAGAATACTGAGCAGGACCTATTTTGCTCAATGTAGGCCTTATCTTTACATGGGTTGGTGGCTGGTCTTCACGTTAATTTCTAGAAATCTAAGCTATTGCCTTTGCATTCTAAAGAGTGGCATGCTCTCTTATGGCCTAGGGATATTATTCCACCCAATCAAATGGTCGTCATTTGGGCTATCCCTTGGGTTGGTCCATTACTCATCCCAACAAGCTGATTGAACTTTAGCAAAGATGAAAAAAAGCTTGAATATTGGAAGCTAGCAACATGGCCTCTACATGTCAGGCTACGAATTGTTCAATTGATTATGGTGGCCCATATTCAGTTTTATTTGCCTTTGATAATGTTTAGCAAGGCTAAACTTTCTTCTTTTATGTCTATAGTTGTGGAAACCTGCGTTCAAAACATGGCAAGAAGAGTTTGAGATTACTTTCACTATCTCTGTTTGCCAAAAATGCACTGGGGATTGGTTATCCTTAATATTCAGGTGCATATTCTTGCTCACAAAGGGAAGATGATGCTGTAGTTTTTGCAAGGTTCTCAACCTTGGACTGCTATGATACGCCATTTGCTTTTGCAGCTCATCACTCCTACTTCTGGATATTGGCAGCCTACATAATGGGATTTTATTTTGGGTTGTATTGATGGAAGAATCAAAGGTTTCCCTTTTGTCTCTAGTATGTTACTAGATTGGAACCATGTCCTCTCTCATTTGGAATGGCATGGTCAAGGCTCCTTGCAAGGCAACTCTCTAGTATTCATTGGTCAAAGGCTTTGGCCCCTCCATTGGTAGTTCAAGAGCCTAGACGTTCATATTTTCTTAGTTTAAAGGGGATCCACTCAGTTGTTGCAGATGCTGTTCGGGATGATGGATTTCCCCTTCCTTTTCCTTTGGTTGTTGCAAAATTTGGTCTTGGTATGCATTACAAATCCATTTGGCAGACTATTACTAGCATGCTTTAGCCTTTTCAGCCCATTCCACCTTTGGAACTTCAAGACCATCTTTAGGATTGGATTCTTTCTTCTCCAGAGTCATCTTTATGCCCTTTACAACTGTCACATATTACTGTCTCTTCATTATACAAAGTGCTTTTGCTGCCACCATGGGTTTCTCACAACTTGAATCAGATTTGGAAAATGAATCGCATAGCAAAGTGGGGCATAAGAGATTTGAGACAAATTTGGAATTCTAAAATTCCACTCCTAAGAAAGCAATTCATAATGCTCCATTAAGAAGAGCGTGTAGATTAAGGACGTGCAAGAGGGAAGTAGGTAGTGGTGGTTAGGGGTTGGACAGTGGGTAGGGAAAAACAAGGTGAATTACATTCAAAAGGCCTACCCTTGATTGAGGTCAATGTATTTGTAAATAAGAGAGTGGTCAGACCAATAAATGAAATTTGTACCAACTGTGTTTTGGTCATTGTTTGTGTTTGTCCATATATGGTCAATAGTGTTACCTGAAATAATTGTTGGTTCATGACTTAATTGAGTGAAATGTTTTTGTGTCATGTATGTTGTAAGATGTGTGGAACGTGAATCGTTTGCGATCATAGTGAATGTTGAAGTCTCCAATTATTGTTGTTGGAATCCATGTTGCATTTGTGCAAGGAGTTTGTCGATAACATTTACAAGTAGTGAATGTGGTGACGTTGGTCCTTTGTATACATTAATTATTGCAATTGATGATAGTTGATTTGTGTTGAATATTGTGAGGTAGCACTCGCAATGTCTTTCTATGATGTATTCTTCCCTTTGCAAGGTCAATTCTTTTTTAAAGCATGTTGCCATTCCAACTCCTTGATTGTTTTGCAAACACGTAAATCCTAGCAATGTTAGTGTGATGTCTTCTTTTGAATGTAATTCTTGGAGGCACAAGATTGTTTTTGCTAGCATGCTTTTGTCTTGGATTATGTCCTCCTAGTGTGATGTTAATGCTCTTGTGTTGAGTGATTGCAATGTCATTGTTGATATTATATTTGAATGGAAATGCTTTTGTTTTGTTATCCACTTATGTTCTTGCTTGAGTCTTTGGATTTCTTGTAGAACATTGGAATCAACTTTTATGTGTTTTGATAGGATTGGGTTTATGCAAAAAAGGCTGTTTAGATTTCGTATTCATGATAGAGCTGTGCATGTAAGTCCATGAGACTTAATGAAGGATGGGTCAAAAGCTAGACAATCCATAGATAATCCTTGTGAACGATGGATTGTTCTAGCAGCTGCTGGTTGTATTGGGAACTGATTTCTTGAAATTGTGTTCAAGTAGTTTTTCCCGATTTGAAATTCTCTTGTTATTGGATGTATCGGTGTCCAGCTATGTTCAATGTTGTCGTTGTATGAGTTGGCATTGTTGTATCTAGTTTTTTGGCTTGTTGCTTGCTTGCTAAACTGTATCCACAATACATGCCCTTGTGTGTTGTTGAAAGAATGTTTGAAAATTCCATTAGCCCTGTTAACTAAGCCATCTTGAATGTCTGTTTCTAGAACATATTTCCACAATCATTCCTAGCTTGAGATGTAAGCTATTGTGTAATCCATCTATGTTCTTTGGGTTTAATGGAATTGTCATTGTTTAGCTACAATATGTTTTGGTTCTTTTGTCAATTGCTTTGAATATGTGAGGGTCCTCCTCTAGTAATTTGAAAACCTCTTCATTGTGAGCATGTTTTGTATTATTTGTGTAGAATAAGTGTGGTATTTTTTGTTTTTCCCTTAGTTGATGATGGTATTTGTTGCTATCATCTAGTGTGTGTTCTCTAACTCTTATTCTATTTAGAATTTGAATGAATATATTGTCTTGTTGATGCATTGGTGTTGTTAATTCGTAGAGTAGAACATATTATTTCTAAAATGAGGACATAGTTGTAGAATTTGATGGTTTTTCCATGAAAATCCAAGCATCTTTTGTAGGACTAGCTTGGCATAGGTCACCATAAAGAATTACATCAAGACCTCCAAAAGGTTGTGAATGATTATGTTTGATCTCACATAGACACATGTCTACTGCTACCATAGTGCTATGGCTAATGAGCGATACTTCATCAAAAACAATAACCTCTAGTTCTTTGTATAATTGAGATAATTCTTGCAACTTTTCAGAAGAAAGACTACTGTAATGAGATGCCATGAGAGGCAAATGTAGAGCTGCATGTATAGTTGCCCCACCAATGTTAAATGCTACTTTTCCTGTGTATGCTAAGAGAAGTATTCTTGGAAATTCCAAGTTTGTGCTTTGTTTGTGTGAATAGTGTCCTAGAAGTGCTTGGACTATTAACATCAAAACAAAGGTTTTACTTGTTCTTGCGTTTCCAGTCAAGAATAGATGATGTGTCATACTTGGTTTGCATCTTTTTTTCAATATAGTGTCTTCAAGAATCAAACGTTGTTGATCATTGAGTTTTCTCAACCATATGTAGTAGTCATGGTTAGATATCATCTTATATGGAAGCAAATAATTTTGCTGAGAGGTTCATGATTTAGGAATACCTTGCATATCAATTGCAATGTCATATGTGTCACTTTTGTATTTTCAAGGGTGTGACTGTGTATTCACTTACAAATGATGCCAAGCAAATGTGGTGAAGATTGTTGCTACGTTTCAAGTACTTTGCAATGATATCATCGAAGAAGATTTCAGTGCTGCCTTGATTTAGTTTTTGGAGTTGTTCACAACGTTTGAGCAAGTACATTCTTTTTTCGGGAGGGTTTGTGTTGATGTATTGAAATTATCTTGTTGATGATGTTAGGGGAAAAGATAGTGCTAGATATACTGCTTGTTGGGAACTTATGTGCTGGGTGTTCAAGATTGCATTGCCAACTCTTTGAATGTGTTCATTTGTAGGAGAGTTATTGGAAATACTTTGTGTGAGTGCTGCTCTAATAGCATCTGTTGTCTCTTTATCCATTTTAGTAATGTAGGATGTGTGGTATGTTGTCGCACCATGTGGGTTTAATATAAATTGCACATCTGTATTTGCTTGCCATAGTTTGGACATAATTGGGTTGAAATTATTTGTGTACAAATCCTTTGGTTCTCTCTTCAAAAATAATGTTGGTTGGCAAATAGATGAACGCATTGCTAGTATGTTTTCTTCCTCAGTAACTTTCAATGTGCTTAAGAAGAATATGTAGTTTAGAGATATTGTTCTCTCCTCTAGTAACATTATTGCAATGTCTTTCATGATTTTCTTTGGAAATTTGGCGTCAAAGTTGTCATGAAGTGGTTCTAGAATTGTGGTTTTTGCCATTGGATGTGGAAAACCAAATCTGCACCTTTTTTTGTTTTTGAAGCAAGTTTTTTGATGTTTGTGTGTTTGCATGTCTTTCTTTTGGAATGGGAATTTGTCGATGTCTGTAGAGATGTATGTGTCCACAAATGCCTCTATTTCATGATTAGATGAAATTCCAAATATTGGTGCTTCCTCGACCCAAAGAAGACCCTGATTGTGTTGGCTTCCTCGATTTTGAAATTATGTTACAAAGAAGAAGTCTTTTACATTGCCAAGAATAGAGTTGTCTTTTTTAATCAATGTTTTGAAAGCTTTAAATCTATTAACGTAGTACTGTGCTATTGTAATTAATGGGGTCACTTCGAACTAAATCTTGTATCTCACGGTTTTGGTTACAATTGGTAGTTCCAACTGTAGGATATAATTTTCTCAGGCATTCAACCAGAGGTTCCCAAAGTTTTTCAGCTCTACTGACAAGGTGATAAAGAAACATGGAGGTCCTAGTTGCCGCAACATTGCGAAAATATTTTTCTTTAAGTAGTACTTGTAGTCAATGGATGTTGTCAAATGAGTGAAATCTCGAAATCCTATGTTTGATTGTAGTAGTTTTTCAATGTTTGTGTCCAATAGTACATCTTTAACTTTCAAGATTTTACCCTTTAATTGTGCTTTATGCATATGAATCCAAGAAGATGAAAGAACTTGATGCACTAATATTTTCATTGTTTTAAAGAAGAGATTGTCGATTGATAAAGCAAATCGACGATCAGAATTGGTGAGCTCCCAAATAGCTATTTCTTGATAAGATGTTCGCTCTGGAATGTTGTAATTTCTTTGATGACCAAAGAATCGTTTTGGATAAGCTAGTTCCTTGCAATATTTGTCTTTGAACATGCTTAAAAATGGGGAGAAATGTTCTGAAGGTGCAATGGCTATGGTTTTATCTTCATAGTCTACAACTTGTTGGCTTGCATAAATTCCATGGACAAAGGTGTCTGTTCCAATGTCATCTTCTTGATTTTCATTGCATGTCATATTTACATCTTCCAAAAGTTCTGCTTGTTGAATTTTTTGTATGTGGTTTTCCCAAAGAGGGTTGACTTTTACATTGTTTTGTTGGTGTAGAGGGGTGTGAAGCAATTCTTTTAATGCGAACATAGTTAATATTGGTCGAACTACTCCACTCATGTAATTGTGCTTATATTCTAGTTTTCATTTTATAGCTACTACAACAGTATCATTTTGACCCATGAACCTTGGTAGTATTCGTTGTGCTCTATCGACATCAGCAAAGACATTCACAACGCTTCCATGCAAGCCAAATTGGCCTTCGTAATTGAGTTCTCTGATTTGTGCAAATGGTATTCTAATTGAAATTAATCTAGCTTCAGCATCGTTTAAGTTGTTCGTGTTTATTTTTTTTGAAATCATTTGCAGGTTTTTCTTATTCATTAAAGGAACCTTCTCTTGTTTAATATGTTTTCGACAAAGGTTGCACAACATATTATTTTTTGGAGAAGATGAAGATACATTTATTCCATTTCTTATAAAAAATATAGTATTGTTTTTGTTGGCTTTCTTTAACTTCAAAGAAAATTTCAAAGAACCACAATAAACACAAGGAAAAGATGGAGTATCCAATGTTTTTTTAATGTATTCTTGTTGGTGGACTTTCTCTTTTCTTTGCCTTTTTTGACTTGCTAAAGTATCTACAAGTCTTATTGCATCTTCACAACTTGTTGGATTTGGATTTACATTATTTGGAGCAAGAAAGAATCTCCTAACTTTGTAGATTTTATTTGTAATCATTGCCATCAAATATTTAGTGCTGAATAAAGTATCCAAAAGCATGGAAGCAATGTCTTTTGCAGCTAAACTTGGATTTTGCAAAACAAGTTGCTCTAGTATATTTTGATGTTCTTTATTCCAAAATGTGTATGTACGTCTTTGAGATAGACAAAGCAAAGGTGTGATTGTAGAAACGTCATTTGATTGGTCTAATGGAAAAGTGTTTCTTCACATTGGTTTGTTTGAGCCCATAGTAGCTTTTTGTTGAAGTTTCACTCCATCATAAGACAAAAAAGAAAAAGTTGTTCTGAACAATGAATGAAATCGATCCAAAATGTCAACAAGTAGTGCAATAGATGTAGAAGAAGTACAAACTAGATTGTCAACATTCTCTATAGTAAGCAATGATCCATTGGCTATTGTTTGGAAAATTGACCATGGATTTTTAGAACTACCAGGTTGGGAAGCAATATTCTCAAACAGAGTAGTCAACAATTGTTCTTAACTCAAATTTGGAAAGAATTTGCTAAGACATACAAGAGCATTTGTGTTGTGTGGGTGTTTCTCAATGAAAACTTGATTTTTTGCTAGCTGTTTATTCTCAAGGAGCAACTCTATTTCCATATTAAAGTATTCTCAAAATGAAATGGAATATCAAAATACTAAAACAATCAAATGTTTCACTAAATGATACAAATAATTCATGCATTCGGCTCATATGCTATAACAGCACCAGAATTGTTGATAGTGAAGCTTCCTCCTAGTTTGATTGTCTTAAGCTTGTTTCGTGCCATCATGAGATCTTCCTCGTACATATGAAGAAAAGGCACGTCCAATGCAAGTATCATGTCTACATATGGGCCTTTAATGTGGATCGGGACCTGTTCACTGTTGCATTGAACAATGTCTGTTGTCAAAGTAGGAACTTGCAAAATCACTTCTGGGCTCTTGCAGGAGTAGCAAAATGGATGTATGAGATCCTTGCTTACACGCAAACCTCCACAAGTCTCGCACATATGCTCGACAAGATCTGCGTTGACGTTTGTGAAGTATAATATTCCAAAGATCTGCAATTGGGATAGAAACCAATAAGTTATTGTTGTGATGTACGTAAAAAGGAAAATTGAATGATAGTGAAGCTTCCTCCTAGTTTGATTGTCTTAAGCTTGTTTCGCGCCATCATGAGATCTTCCTCGTACATATGAAGAAAAGGCACGTCCAATGCAAGTATCATGTCTACATATGGGCCTTTAATGTGGATCGGGACTTGTTCACCGTTGCATTGAACAATGTCTGCTGTCAAAGTAGGAACTTGCAAAATCACTTCTGGGCTCTTGTAGGAGTAGCAAAATGGATGTATGAGATCCCTGCTTACACGCAAACCTCCACAAGTCTCGCACATATGCTCGACAAGATCTGTGTTAACGTTTGTGAAGTATAATATTCTAGATATTTGCAATGGGATAGAAACCAATAAGTTATTGTTGTGATGTAAGTAAAAAGAAAAATTGAATGTTAGAGTAAGTACCTTTGTTCCATAGCCAAGGTGAGAAACTTGACTAGAAAAAGCTTCTTTCAAGCTTTCTTTTGTTGGACCATCTGGCACCTCTGCCAAAATGGTGAAGTCAAAAACACATATGATATTTTTAGACTTCAAGAAAGAAATATTCTTCAAGATGTACATAACCATGCCTTCATTATGAAATTCTTGTACAAGTTGAGTGAGGGTTGGTTTTCTCTCGTTCACAAATGATAGCTACAAAAACACTGGACTAAACATAAGCAATTTGCAAAAATAATTTGCAAGAAATTTTTTTTCAAGAAAACTTGTGAAGTAAATAATGTTAACTTACGGCTGTCCTATCTTCATTACGCGGCCCATCAGCAATAATTATTTGATCTGCCATTCCTTCTTCATGTGCAATTTTGATGATGACAATTGCAACACTCCCGATAACAATTGCAATGTTATGTTGGCCAAAGTTGATCATGTTCGAAGCCCAACGCACATATCTTTGTGAAGTGTAATCTGATAATTTTGTAATGGGGAGTGATACCAATGAATTGCCTCCACCTACAAAGTTTTCCTTAGATGGAATTATTGCTACATTCAATGGAAAAGAATGAGGTGGTGGATGGTAGTTAATTGTAATATTAGGCCCACTTTGAGAATTCACCTCATCGCTCTCTTCTTTGGAGATCAATTGCTTACTTGCTGCAAAGACAAATGTCTACCATAACGAGGTGCTATTTATTGAAATAACATTTTTTTAAACTTTGAAAAAGTATTTTCACTTAAATAATTAGAGTTTTCATAACATACTAAAATGCAATTGCTATTGAAATTTCATTAATATTACATTACAATTGTAACATAATAATGATCAATTTTTTAATAGACATACAAAAAAAAATAGAGAATGAAATTTTACATCAACATTGAAGTTCTCTAATTCAAATAGAATAATTTAACAAAAATCATCCTCATATGCAATAAGAAATAACTTTAGATAGTTTAATAAACTAGATTTCAACATATCTAATCTATCACAATAACATCAATATTGTCTTTTTTAGATGGAGAAGTTTTATGCTCCTCATGTTTGCTTTTCTTTGATGAG
Organism: Dipteris shenzhenensis; assembly: GCF_047967505.1. Classification (NCBI taxonomy): domain Eukaryota; kingdom Viridiplantae; phylum Streptophyta; class Polypodiopsida; order Gleicheniales; family Dipteridaceae; genus Dipteris; species Dipteris shenzhenensis. The sequence goes on from NC_141611.1 coordinate 36,902,389, forward strand.
GATTTGCATTTCACTTCAGATGTTATGGTTGGTAGATCTAAAACTAACGTACTTCGGATATTCACGGACATAAGCTTCTTCACTACAAAAGAAAGACACAAAAAACTAATCAAACATTGTGAATTCTTATAAATTAAAACATAATGACATAGTCATTCACTCACCTTGCACGTACGCTTCTTGAGCAACTTCTCTTCAAGGATTGGCGAGGTGTTTTTTTAATTGGAGAATTTTTCCTTTGGTGGTTTGCTTGAGGTGCCTAACACCATTGGAGAGGACCTTGGACTAGGAGTAGATGTGTTCTTCTCCACAAATGAGCAAGCAGAAGCAGCATGCAAACCTAAAAAACAGTTTGAGTTAACCAATCTTTAATAATTGATTGGTTATTCAAGAGCAAAATGAAACTACATATGTAATGAAATTCTTCATACTAATTTTGTTTATTCAAGAGAGAAGCGTTGAAAGAAAAACATAGAAATATCAAATTTTCTTGACAGGATGACAAAGAAGTACGAATGAAAATGTAGCAGTACTAATTATGTTTATTTAACAGAGAAAACGTAGCAATGGAATAAATGAAAACGTAGTATCAAAAATGAAAACGTAGTATGAGACATAATACTCCTTTCTCATTCGTAGCAACAGAATAAATGAAACGTAATTTTTAACTAATCAAGAAGTACGAATGAAAATGTAGCAACAGAATAAAACAAAAAGAAACGCTGAGTCTACAAACTTACGAATTTCCTTCTCTGCATACGTGTCTCTAGATGTAAGTTTTCAGCACAACAAACAGGTCTTCGATCGGACTAGTCAGACGCCCAAAGGCAGTGAGGGAACGAGACAAACATGAAATCAGACAGACAGAGAGACGGTACTATGATTTTACTGGGATTTTAGTAAGCATCGTGAAGGATGTAGAGGCAGCAGATAAGTGCGCCTAACATATTGCCTCAATTTGCATGCAAAAATTTCTCGAGTACACAGAGGCAATCATAAACATGTGTTTGCAAAGAAAAACTACATAACATCGCCCGTCAGCCTATTTGCATAGTCCACCGCAGATGTTCGATTAATATAATATCCTATTCAAACGTTGAGTACCATAACTCCCAATCGCGTTAATGCAAAAAATGTAGGACTTTTCGTGTAAGTTTTCAGCACAGCAAATAGGTCTTCGATCATCACACGAAACTAGTCAGAAGCCCAGAGGCAGCGAGGGAACAAGACAAACTAGAAATCAGACAGAGCAATCGTAAACATCATGTGTTTGCAAAGAAAAACTGCCTAACGTCGCCCGTCAGCCTGTCTCGTAAGTACACCGCAGATGTTCGATTAATATGATATCCTATTCAAACGTCGCATAGCATAACTCCCAATCACGTTAATGCAAAAAACATAGGACTTTTCGAGTTATTTACACAGAAACTTGGAGAAATGATGCTTGAAGATTGCATGCAAATACGTTCCATTGCATGTTTCATATTTGCAACGTTTTCAATTCCTTCGCCAGCGATCAGTTTAGCAGCAACGGGCGTAGAAGCAGGTTTCAAGACTTTTGGACATACCTTAGCAAGACTTGCACACACGAAAACAGTAAGATTGAAATGTGAAAAGAAGTCTGAAGTAAGAAAGAAAGCAAAATCAAGCAACAAAGTTCCATTCCAGCAACAATTTCTCAAACCTGTGACAAACGCACAACTGTCGGTATCCATATCATTAGAAGACCGATCCATTTCGATTTCACAGATATGATGCGAGCTGGAGAATGAGATGCAAGCACACCATATGACTGCTTAAATAGACAAGCGAAATTAATTGTATGCACACAAGATATTCCTGTTTTCATGGCACTATAAAGATTGATTCAACTAGCTAATACTCTCAGTAGCAGCAATTATTCTTGCAGAGGGAACAGCACCGAAAGACGATTAACAAATTGCAAGGTCCAAACTTGCTCTGCCAATTATCTCTTTTTGTTTAATGCGGAGAATAATCACTCAGGATTTCCTGTCGGGCGTTGCTCGGAAAGTGTCGCGAACCCAATTCCCAGAGCTCCATCAAGACCACTGTTATGGATAAATTTGACCAAAGTAAAAGGCATAAATATGTGTGTGTGCTTGTATGTGTGGCAATAGTAAATAAAATATGGTGTGCATAAGGCCCAGGGTTGAGGTGACAAGGCGTGACCATGTGCCACCCTTCCATGTAAGAGGACCCATAAGGTGTGTTGTACATAATCCATGGTAGTAATAATATAAAATGATAAGGTGGCATGGGTCCTCCATGCACCACTCCTCCACCTAGGTAGTCCCATGCCTGCATCTAGTGAGATATGGCCCAAGGACCATGGGAGAAGTAATATAAAATAGGTGGAGATTGATATTATATTAGATTATTCCCTCCATGTAGGATAGGCCCATGTGGGGGGGGTGTAGAAAGTCCAAGAATGCAAGTTAAATAATGGGAAAGTAGGATGAGGTGGCAAGATTCCTTGTGCCAACCCTCCACTTGTCCTCCTAGATGTTTGAACGTATTATAAAATTGGGAAGAGACCAAGGGAGTATCTTAGACTTGGGATATGGGGGTTGATGTATGTGGAAAAATGAGGCAAAGGGTTTTCGCACACAATTGAGAGTGCCCACATGGGATGCTCTTCCACACACACCATGCATGTGGGAGGATACATTTATTGGGAGAGACCCTCTCTCTTGGCTATAAAAGGAGGGGGCTATTCCTTGATGGAATACACTCATTCTTGTAAAGCCACCTAGCTAGTACTTTGATTTCCCCCCCCCCATCCTTCCTTTCAAATAAAGCATGACTCTCTTCCCTTGATGTCTCCATCTCTACATTGCACCTCCCATCATGTACATGCTCCTCTTCCCCCTCTCCCTTCCCTCTTGTGGCATAGTCCCTCTCTTCATTCCCACCCCTCTTAATCCTTTTTCCCCACCTATGTTAATGCTTCTTCCCTCATGTTCCCTTTTCCTCTATGGCCCTTGATCGTCGCCATGCCTTGCGTCTAGCATCATGCCTCGAATTCTTTTCTAGTTAATAGAATTGGTGTGGCTACTGGGATCAAAATCTCCATGGCTAGTGGTGTAAAATTCGTTACTCCTATGGCTGGGTGTAGTTCTGCAGCACCTTCCCTGTGCGGTTCTTTGCTTCTGTGCCTCCAATCTACGTATCTTCTTCTCGTAGTTCTCCATCTCTGCGGCTATAGAACTTCTCAGTTTTTGCGCCTTTAGTCTATGATTCCTACGCATCTTCTGGGTTCGTGCACAGCACCACGCATCTTCTAGTCGACTGTGCCTTCAAAACTGCTCCTGCGCATGTGCAACACCCGCACGTCCCTTGGTTACAGCTAGTGCATATGCGCATCGCGGATAGATCACAAATCGCGACTGTTTTTTGAGTTCCTGCATCTTCTGGCGCATCTGCGTGGCGCGGATAGATCGCGACTGTTTTCCTGGGTTCCTACGTCTTCTAGCGCACTTGCGCATATTGCAGACAGACTTTTCGAGCTCCTGCAAAAGATCTCGTGCCCCTATCGTCTTCTCTTTCTCTTCTCTTCTCCTCTCCTCTCCTCTCTTTTTATTAAGGAGTGGGAATTGAACCCAAGACCTCCCCATTCACAAAAGGAAGACTTACTAATGGGCCAGCAAATAGGAAGTGATGAAAGTGTAAAGATATTGCTTATATGGTGAAATCTCATGAACTTCTCTAACCGTAGGGAGTTTCCTCTTGTTGTAAAGAGTAAAAGTACTTCATTTCATGTGCTCTATTCATATCTGATACTAGATCTTAGATTTTGAACTTTTTTAAGTTCACTCCTTGGACGCATGCTACACGAGGAGGGTGGATATTTATGTCACTTCTCGACGAGTTCAAGGATTTGGTGCTCGGTCCTTTGCTCATTACAAGTACCAATTGGCGAGATCTCTTTCTTGATCTTCATGTCGATCTTCAACAACTGATTGTACAATTCATTGTTCAAGGAGATGATGGGTGGGATGATACACCGTGGATGATTCAAGGTGAAGAACTAGTGATCCACTGGGAGGACTTTGATTTCAATTCTACTCATTGTGTGGCGATCGAGCTACTTGTTGCATATGAGGTAATTAAAAGGGTGACATTCTTTGAAGGGTGGGATGCTCCCCAAGCTTGGGGGGAGATTTGGTGCATCTGCTTATTATTAATTCATGTGGATAAGCTCGTCTTGAATTATTATTTTTTTAATCTCACTACAAAGGTTTCTAGGACTCGGCTATGGTTGGTAATGTTTCGACCAAGGAATCCCTTTGTACCTAATCAACCTTTTGTGCCTCATTTTGAGCTTCAAGTTGTAATTCTTTTTGGTCTAAAGATAAACTATCAACAAAGGATTGCAAGTTTATTTGGTGCTGAATGTCTTGCTCAAGTATTGAATTCTCCCCACCCTCTCCTTCTACCTATCTTGGACTACCGAGAAACTTGGGATGTCTGAATTTTAGTCTTGGTGTGATGACATCTTGGCTCCTCTAATTTGAGGGTGCATACAAACCTTTGACCAAGGCTACTAGTGTGGGTGTGAAGCTCACATCACCAGGGGGTGAGGTGTATTGTTATAGCAAGTCTGCACCAGCAAGTACTTGTGACCAAGCTGAGTACTTGGCACTCATTTTTGGGCTACAAAAGGCTCAAGACCATCGCATCAAGCAACTTGAGGTGCAAGGAGATTCTCAACTCGTGTGCTGTGTGGGCTTACAACATCACTCATAAAACGTCTATAGGTCACACTCCTTTTGAGTTGGTGTATGGTATTGAGGTAGTTTTACCACTAGAGATAGAGATTTCGGCCTTAACATTGGCACGAGAATAGAGGATGATAGAAGATGAACATATAGAGGCTAGGTTGGTACAACTTGAGAAGTTAGATGAAACCCGATGCCTTGCACTACATCAAATAGAGATCCAAAAGAATTGACAAAAGGCCCGCTTGGATGCTAAAATTCGCAAGGGATGGGAAAGACACTTTGCTGAGGGGGATGTTGTGCTATGCTTTGATAACAGATTGGACCACCAAATGGATAAGAAGTTCCTGCCACTGTGGACTGGTCCATACAAAGTCATCAAGGAACGTAGCAATGGGTCTGTACAAGTTCAGGAGTTGCATGAGCCATATGGCATAAAGGTGATCAACAAGCGTTGTCTCAAGCCCTTCTTTGTGCGTGATGTTCCCAGGCATGGAAATGCTGTGCATTCCCTGCCTGGGGGGGGGGGAACTGTTATGGATAAATTTGACCAAAGTAAAAGTCATAAATATGTGTGTGTGCTTGTATGTGTGGCAATAGTATAATAAAATATGGTGTGCATAAGGCCTAGGGTTGAGGTGGTAGGGAATGACCACGTGCCACCCTTCCATGTAAGAGGACCCACAAGGTGTGTTGTACATAATCCATGGTAGTAATAATATAAAATGATAAGGTGGCATGGGTCCTCCATGCACCACCCCTCCACCTAGGCGGTCCCACGCCTGCATTTAGTGAGATATGGCCCAAGGACCATAGGAGAAGTAATATAAAATAGGTGGAGATGGATATTATATTGGATTATTTCCTCCATGTAGGATAGGCCCATGTGGGGGGGGGTTGTAGAAAGTCCAAGAATGCAAGTTAAATAATGGGAAAGTAGGATGAGGTGGCAAGATTCCTTGTGCCAACCCTCCACTTGTCCTCCTAGATGTTTGAACGTATTATAAAATTGGGAAGAGACCAAGGGAGTATCTTAGACTTGGGATATGGGGGTTGATGTATGTGGAAAAATGAGGCAAAGGGTTGTTGCACACAATTGAGAGTGCGTAACCGCCTAGCCCACATGGGACACTCTTCCACACAAACCATGCATGTGGGAGGATGCATTTATTGGGAGAGACCCTCTCTCTTGGCTATAAAAGGAGGGGGCTATTCCTTGATGGAATACGCTCATTCTTGTAAAGCCACCTAGCTAGTACTTTGATTTCCCCCCCTATCCTTCCTTTCAAATAAAGCATGACTCTCTTCCCTTGATGTCTCCATCTCTACATTCCACCTCCCATCATGTACATGCTCCTCTTCCTCCTCTCCCTTTCCCCTTGTGGCATAGTCCCTCTCTTCATTCCCACCCCTCTTAATCCTTTTTTCCCACCTATGTTAATGCTTCTTCCCTCATGTTCCCTTTTCCTCTATGGCCCTCGAGCGTCACCATGCCTTGCGTCTAGCATCATGTCTCAAATTATTTTCTAGTTAATACCACCTTGAACAATTCAGCTTCGCAGAAGGTTGCTAAAATCTACTCCAAATCTGCATTAGTTGCACGCATGCAAAAGCCAGTGTAACTAATTTAGGTTCCCATCAAATTCAGGGCACCTAGACCAATAGATTTTAGTCTTTAAATTTAATTCCAAATTATGTATTTTTTGCTTTGGGGGAATGAGCGCCGTTGCTTAGGCTACCCCCCAGGGCATGTCAAAAAGGGTTATAGTACTTCCAGGAGAGGTGGCCTCCTGAGAGACCTGATATCGCTTCTCACCACTGAAGCTAGAGGACTTGACTTCACCTCTTGCATCCACCACCAAGCCTAGAGTATACCGGACCTCCTTGTCCATCCTTCACCGAAGCTAGCTGAGGACACCGAGCCTCTTTGCCCCTTCACCACCGAAGCTAGAGGACACCAAGCCTCCTTGTTCCCTTCACCATCGAAGCTAGAGCACCAAGCCTCCTTATTCACTTCACCACCGAAGCTAAAGGACACCAAGCCTACTTGTTCACTTCACCAACCAAAGTTAAAGGACACCAAGCCTCCTTGTTCACTTCACCACCGAAGCTAAAGGACAGCGAGCCTCCTTGTTCCTTTCTCCACCAAACGTAAAGGACATGGCATGTCCTTTTCACATAGGAGAGAGAAAGTTGTTTTGAATCATAAGAGAGAGAAGGTTGTTTGCACCACAGAGAGAGAAGAGGTCCTTCTACACAAGAGAGAGAATGGCCTTTTGCACCACTAGGAGAGAGAAGGTCCTTCAGCACCACTAGAAGAGAGAAGAGCCTTTTGTAGAATACGAGAGAGAAGGTCGTTTGTACCACCAGGAGAAAGAAGGTCCTTCTATAGGAGAGAGATCCTTTTGCATCAGAAGAGAGAAGCTCCTTTGTACCACAAGGAGAGAGAAGGTCCTTTGTACCACTAGGAGAGAGAAGGTCCTTTGTACCACCAGAAGAAAGAACGTCATTCTGCAGGTAGGAGAGAGAAGGTCCTTTGCAGCAGGTAGGAGAGAGAAGGTTCTTCTACAGCAGGAGAGAGTAGGAGAGAGAAGGTCCTTCTGCAGTAGAGAGAGTAGGAGAGAGAAGGTCTTTTTGTACTAGGAGAGAGAAGGTCCTTCTGCAATAGTAGGAGAGAGAAGGTCCTTCTGCAGTAGCAGGGGAGAGAAGGTCCTTTGTACCACCAGGAGAGAGAAGGTCCTTTTGCACAGGTAGGAGAGAGAAGGTCCTTTGCAGTATGAGAGAGAAGGTCTTTTGTACCACCAAGAGAGAAGGTGCTTCTACAGGCAAGAGAGAGAAGGTCCTTTGTAGGCAGGAGAGAGAAGGTCCTTCTGCAGAGCAAGGGAGAGAAGGTCCTTCTATAGCAGGAGAGAGAAGGTCCTTCTGCAGTAGGATAGAGAAGGTCCTTCTGCAGCAGCAGGAGAGAGAAGGTCCTTTGTACCACTAGGAGAGAGAAGGTCCTTCTGCAGGTAGGAGAGAGAAGTTCCCTTGAAGTAGGAGAGAGAAGGTCTTTTGAACCACTAGGAGAAAGAAGGTCCTTTTGCACAGGTAGGAGAGAGAAGGTCCTTTGCAGCAGGTAGGAGAGAGAAGGTCCTTCTATTGCAGGAGAGAGCAGGAGAGAGAAGGTCCTTGATAACTCTACAATAGAATCTTCACGTATGCAAAGTGGACACAAAACAGCTCGACAATTTGTTTTAAGCTTCAACAAAACATGCCTCAATCCTACGGTATTTGTTGGCTCTTACATATGTTGAAAAACGACTCTACTACGGACCCTATGTAGCTACAATGACTCTACTACCTATGGCATAGGGTTTTGTGGCCTGTGGCCTCGACAAAAGGACCTTTCTCTTCTACGTGATGTAATGCTCCAAGGATCACTGCCAATCACTACCTCCATGCAGTCTTTGTAAGAAAATAGTATGCAGCGGAAGATAACAACAAAACGCAAGTACACGATGGAAAGCTGGAGAGAATACAAAAATTCTGATATACCAAACTGCTGATACAACTGATGGTTGGCTGTCCACCCGTGCGCTCTACAGACAGAGCTTCGATGGTGATCTAGACAGATGCTGGACGGAGGACTATGAGCGTGAAGAACTGGTGATCTGATGATAGGGGGTGGCCACTTATATAGTGTAAGTGGTTGACGGTCGGCCATGTAATAGGCAGTCGGCCTAATAGACAGTCGGCCTGGAAGACCACCGACCCTTCAGAAAACATGCCGTCGGGCAGATGAAGGATCGCGCATAGGTCATACCGTCGGGCCTGGGGCTACCGGCAGCCCCCGGACCCTGTCGCTGGGGGCTTTGCCCCCAGACCCCCACCGGGGGCCTGCGCCCCCCGGACCCCCTGCTATCGGGGGGGCTATCGCCCCCCCGAACCCCCCCTTTGTGCAGACGGGTATCTACTCTTGGCTCCTAAGCCGTCTCATAACCATCTGGTCTACTCTAAGACCCCTTCCAGTGTCTAAACTGGGGATCCCTCCCAATATCTGATACCCATCATGGCTTCTCCTCATATGGGGGCCTTACAACATTGGGTACACAGAATATTGGTGGGTTACATGAGAGGTGGACATTTGAGCTAACTCTAACACCCCCCCTCAATGTTCACCCGAAGATGAACTACGTGTTCGGACCAATGCCGAGTCGATGTAGATGCTGCAACAATAAATCACTCCCAAGAGCCTTCGTGAAGATGTCTGCGCAATTGTCCTCTGTGGGACAATACTCCAGCTCTATGACTCCATCCTCGATGAGCTCTCGTACGTAGTGATACTGGATCTCTATGTGCTTTGTACGAGCATGGAACACAGGATTCTTTGCAATGGCCATGCAACTCTGATTGTCGCATTTTAGAACCGTCGCATCTTCGATTGGAACTCCTATGTCTTGCAGGATCCTCCTTAGCCAAACTGCTTCACAAGCAGCAATGCATGCTGCCTTGTACTCAGCTTCTGTCGAAGATAGTGCCACTGTTGGTTGCTTCTTGCTAATCCAAGAGAACACTCCTGAACCAAGTGAGAAACAATATCCAGAAACTGACTTTCTAGAATCACAATCTCCCGCCCAATCTGAGTCACAGTAACCCGCCAAGGTCTTCCCTGCTCTGTAGGTAATGCCATACTCCAGTGTACCTTTCACGTACTTTAGCACACGCATCCCTGCTTTCCAATGGTTCTCTCGAGGTTGATTTGAGAACCTACTAAGTACACCAACTGCAAAGCTGATATCAGGTCTAGTGTTGCACAGAAAAATGAGACTCCCCACAAGTTTCCTATACTCCTTGATGTCGACAAGTGGTGATGCATCCTCCACTGAGAGCTTACCATTCACCTCCATGGGAGAGACCACGTCCTTACACTCGGTCATACCGAATGCCTTCAAGATCTCGCGAGCATATCTCTGTTGAGAGATGAAAATCCTGCCAGGTTTTTGCCAAACCTCAATGCCGAGGCAAAAGTGCATGAGCCCCAAATCTGTCATCTCAAACTCGGAACTCAACGACTCCCTCAACTGTTGTAGCATCTTCTCATGATCTCCTGTGATGATCAAGTCATCCACGTAAAGGACTATTACCACATACTTGCCATCCTGCTTACAAACATACAGGTTAGCATCAGAAGCACTTTTTGAGAAACCAAAAGATATGAGAAAGCTATCAATCCGTTGGTACCATGCCCTTGGGGCCTGTTTCAGCCCGTACAATGCCTTCTTTAGTTTGCAAACCTTGTTCTCTGAATTGGACACCTCAAATCCTGGTGGCTGGAACACATATACCTCCTCCTTGAGATGTCCATTCAAGAACGCAGATTTCACGTCCATTTGAAACACCGGCCACTGCTTATGAGCAGCCAAGGCAAGTACCACCCGAATAGTTGTCATCCTTGCTGTAGGAGCAAAGGAATCCTCAAAATCAAAGCCTTCAACTTGAGAGTATCCTTGTGCAACAAGCCTAGCCTTGTACTTTTCCAAAGATCCATCAGATTTGTACTTGGCCTTCCATACCCATTTGGTACCAATGATCTTCCTTTTTTCTGGACGATCAACCAAGTCCCAAGTCTGATTCTTCATGATGCTGTCATACTCCTCTTGCATGGCAGCTTTCCAATTTGGATCCGCCATTGCCTCATCCAAATTCATAGGCTCTTGAACTTTCATAATCTCAGCCATCAAGGCCATATTGACTATGTGTTCAGAAGCCCTTTTCTGCTCCTCTATCCTCTTTGATCGTCGAAGTCCATCTGCAGATGACTCCGCCAAGTCTGGAACCGGATTCTTCTCATCAAAGAGCTGCCTTGCCCACTTTGGAAGTGGCTTACCTTGTGGAGCCAAGGCATGTTGTGGTGTTGGTGGAGTCTGTTCCTCGAAGTACTCCTCCTCATTCTGCAACTCTGCTTTAGATACGGGCACAAGGTGAGTTACTTTTACGGCTGATGATAAAGTGGAAGGGCATACCTCCTCCTCCACTGTATGTGGCTGTTCCCAAAACACCACATCACGACTGACCACGATCTTCTTTGCCTCTGGATCATATAGCCGGTACGCCTTTGACTCCTGGCTATAGCCCATGAAGATACACTTTCTGCTCTTTGGATCTAATTTCTTTCTGGTGCTATCTGGAACATGAACAAAGCACTCACATCCAAATGTTCTGAAATGAGAAGCGGAAGGCTTTTTACCTGAATAAGCCTCCAAAGGTGTTTTGCCCGTCAAGGCCTTTGTGAAGCTTCGATTGAGGATGTAGACTGCTGTATTGACTGCCTCAGCCCAAAAAGACTTAGGCAATCCTTTACCTAGTGCCATGCATCGTGCCATCTCCATGGTAGTACGATTGCGACGCTCTACAACACCATTTTGTTGCGGAGTATGTGCAGTCGTGAGTTGGCGCTTAATGCCATTCTCGTGCAAGTATGTGTCGAACTCTTTTGACAGGAACTCTCCTCCTCGATCCGTGCGAAGCTTCTTTACCTTCAGCCCGCTTTCGTTTTCCACCATCTTTTGCCACTGTTTGAATTTTCCAAGAGCTTCAGCCTTATCTCGTAAAAAATACACCCACATGTATCTACTGTAGTCGTCGACGATAAGCATATAGTAGTTACATCCCCCCAAAGCTTGAGTCGGAGCTTTCCCACTGAGATCAGCATGAACCAATTCTAGAGGAGCCTTTGCCCGATAGCCGCTCTCATGTGGAAAAGCCTTCCTTTGTTGCTTGCCCATCATACAAGCTTCACAAGGTTCCTGCACCTTTGAGAGTGCAGGCAAGTGTGCAACCATCCCTGTTTTCTGCATTTCCAAAAGAATAGGATAACTAAGATGACCAAATCTTTCATGCCATACCTTACTGATGCCCACTCCTGAAGAGACTGTTAGTGCCGTCAGCTCGTACAGATTGTTCTTCCTTACTGCCTTGCCGACCACCTTGCCCGCTGCATTAAGGATTTCTGCTCCGGTCCTCTTGAAACACACCTCCAAGTTGCGATCAGTTATCGCAGCAACCGAAAGCAAGTTCTTCTTTAGCTGAGGAACTAGTAATACATCAGAAAGCTCTTTAGTGTCACCCTCTTGAATGGAAAGAGAGATAGTACCTGTACCTTCCACAGGGCATTTTGCATTATTACCGACCGTCACGTTCATGGGCTCTTGTAGAGGCTTGAAAGAGCTATACCAGTCCTTCTTTCTGGTCATGTGACGGGACGCTCCACTATCAAGGAGCCACGAATCATTCGTTGTTGAAACTTCTGTTGAGGAGCATATTTCTTCAATTGCAACCCATAGCTCCAACTCAGTTTCAACTGTGTTGGCAGATTCCTTGCCTTTCGAAGAAGACTGTGTAGTGCCGTTCTTTTCGTCCTGCTGCTTCTTTCTGCAATCCTTGATCATGTGACCGCTTTTGTTGCAGTAGTGGCACTTACCTGAAAACTTCTTCTTCTTACCATTCTTCTTCTCTCCACCCTTCCCTTTGGATGTGGTTGAGAATGCTGCATCACTTCCGCCATCGCGGGTCTTCATTCGCATCTCCTCCTCTAGAAGCATCGCGCTGAACTCTTCAAAAGTGAGGGGTGGATTTCTTACCTGCGTGTTGAGTGTCGTGACCAACGCATCGTACTTTTGTGGAAGGATCCGAATGCACCTTCTGGCCAACTCTTCGCTGGTCTTTGTAATCCCAACCGCCGCCATCTGATCACGTAGATTCTTGATCCGTGTGATGAATGTCTCAGCTGATTCTCCATCAGAACACCTCTCTGCAGCAAGCATATTCTCCAGATTTTGAATTCTAGTCTGATTCCGCGTTTCATATTGACCTTTCAGTATGTTCCAAGCCTCACTTGCCTTGTCTGTATGCTGAATCAGAGTCAAAACAGAATCACTTGAACTGGTAACAAGAGCGCAGAGTGCATCTGCGTTCCTTCATTTCCATGCCCGAAGAAGATCTGCATTCGGTGGCGTTATGACGTTGGGGTTGTTTGGATTCGGTGATCCAACCGGTTCTGGATCCAATCCCAGAACAGTATCCAGAAGCTCATATGAATCCAAGATCGCGCTGATCTTGAATTTACACAAAGTATAATTCGTCCCATCGAGCTTGCCTTCATTGAAGGCAGGTGGACGAATTCGCAACGGGGTTGGTGCAGCCATCACTCCTAGTAGCCTTTGCTAACAAAGCTCGTTGAACTTGCAATAAAGTCGTTACTCAGATAGCCTGAGCTCTGATACCATGTAAGAAAATAGTATGCAGTGGAAGATAACAACAAAACGCAAGTACACGATGGAAAGCTGGAGAGAATACAAAAATTCTGATATACCAAACTGCTGATACAACTGATGGTTGGCTGTCCACCCGTGCGCTCTACAGACAGAGCTTCGATGGTGATCTAGACAGATGCTGGATGGAGGACTATGAGCGTGAAGAACTGGTGATCTGATGATAGGGGGTGGCCACTTATATAGTGTAAGTGGTTGACGGTCGGCCATGTAATAGGCAGTCGGCCTAATAGACAGTCGGCCTGGAAGACCACCGACCCTTCAGAAAACATGCCGTCGGGCAGATGAAGGATCGCGCATAGGTCATACCGTCGGGCCTGGGGCTACCGGCAGCCCCCGGACCCTGCCGCTGGGGGCTTTGCCCCCAGACCCCCACCCCCCTGCTATCGGGGGGGCTATCGCCCCCCCGAACCCCCCCTTTGTGCAGACGGGTATCTACTCTTGGCTCCTAAGCCGTCTCATAACCATCTGGTCTACTCTAAGACCCCTTCCAGTGTCTAAACTGGGGATCCCTCCCAATATCTGATACCCATCATGGCTTCTCCTCATATGGGGGCCTTACAACATTGGGTACACAGAATATTGGTGGGTTACATGAGAGGTGGACATTTGAGCTAACTCTAACAGTCTTCTAGTCTTTTCCGCCAAGTGTCCATGCTATGATGCGCTCTCCAATCACGTAAGACCTCCAGCATGGTCTAATGACCAAGTGTTGCCAATCATGACTAACCAATCGTTTAGCCACTAATTATCACTACAAGTCCTAGAGGGAATAATCCCTCCCTTGATCTAAATAGGGAGTCATAAAAAATTGGCTGATTTCGACCGGACTTGTTGCCATTACAACTGAACACTTGAAAAGAAATGAAGCTTCATAGCTCCATGAACCAATAGACAACACAGTTTACACAAATTGCTTTGATTCCTCATCCTTTTTTTTCTTGTTGCAGAATCACTCAATATGGCTAGGCTTCCCTCAATAATAACATGCATGTTTATCTTTGCTTGTAGTTCTTCTATCCCTCACTACATATGCGGTATCTCTTGTAAATAAATTTTGTTCGTGCTTTTCCTCGGCCATGAGTAAACCGAAACAGTCGATAAAGTCTGCTTCATCGTCAAGTCATAAGATCGTTGCTGTCTCAAAAAATCTAGAGGGGAGACTCTTTAGTAATATAGCTTTCTGATCTTCATCTTCCACCTTCGGAACCAAGCTTTGACAATTGCTTTAGCAATAACTGCATGCGATTAAGAAAAGTAGCTAGATCCTTGTTGTCTCCCATACATAGGTCATAGACTTATTTCTTCAAGTTAGCTTTAGAATGGTGCATCTTTACTCCAAATAGTGACTCCAATATCGTCCAGTTAGTAGTAGCTCCTTCGTAATTTCCAGGTGATGGAAGTAGTCTTCACCGAGGGCATGGACCATCATTTCTATTGCCTTATCATTATCCCTTATCCACACTTGTTTTTCACCACCATCAGTAGTCGGTTCCTTCTTTGTTCCGAATAAAATTCCCCACAAACTCTTTTGCATAAACCATAACCTTGTAGACAATTGCCAGCTTGCAAAATTCTGGCTGTTGAACTTAAGGAGCATTGCCTCTGACTTTGTTTTCTTCTTCGGATCCATAGAGCTAAGCACAGATGCAGGTGAGCTTCTGGAAGACCCTACTATGTACAGACGCATAGTAGGAAGTTTGATTTATATGACTATAATGAGGCCAGATTTAAGCTATGCTGTTGGATTGGTAAGTCAGTTTATGCAGACTCCAAGGAAACCGCATTTGGATGCGGCTAGACACATACTCAGGTATGTGAAGTCCACATTGTAGTATGGACTATTTTATGAGGCTGGGGTTCAGATACAGTTGCATGGATACACTGATGCTGATTGGGTTGGTAGTATTTCTGATAGACGATCTACCAGTGGATATGTGTTCTCTTTTGGGAGTGTTGCAGTCACTTGGAGAGCAAGAAACAGCCTACAGTTGCCTTGTCGAGCATAGAGGCTGAGTACAGGGGTGCAGCAATGGCTGCATGCGAGGTAGCTTGGTTGCATAAGCTACTCTATGATATGCATCAGTCTACAGATGGCCAGTTGTCATTTATTGTGACAACATGAGCAGTATACACTTGGCTTATACACTTGGCAAATAACCCAGTCTATCATGCTAGACAAAGCACATTGAGGTGCATTATCACTATGTGTGGGAGAAGGTTTTACTAGGCCTTATTGATCTAGTTTATGTCAGCACAGAGGATCAAGTAGCTAACATATTCACGAAGGCATTGGGTGCAGAGAAGCTGCACAAGTTCAGAGACCTGCTTGGTGTGCAAGGATTGGGATTGAGCTCGAGGGGGAGTGTTGAGATATCGAGCTCCACTCGCGACATGCCAGGGTGACCATTGTGCATTTATGTCACTGACTTGTTAGCTGCAAATGCGGTTGGTACACCGCCCACAAATAATAGCTAGATGACAGCTATCCTTATTTACTCTAGTTTGTGGCTTAGTTAGTATGCCACATTAGTTAGTTGAGTTTGGTTTTGAGACCCACATATAGGGTTCTTCTATTTCTTTGTACTAGAGTTCTTTTGGCTTTCACAACTAAGAAGAGGAAAACTATTTTCAACCTGCACCTGTGTGTGTATTCCCCCATTGTGTATGTGAGAAAGCCGCAAGTGAGACTCCTTCTCTCTCTCCCACTATCTTCACACCTAAGGCCACTAATGTGAGGAGCGTGAAGTGGGTGATGCGTAGACCTATGACACAACTCTACCTCAGCTGCACTACACTACATAATGCGTGAACGTATAACACAACACTAGTCAAAGATGCTATGGAGTGCTGAATACTGTTGAGTACTAGAATAGAAAGAACAAACCGAGAAAGGAGGTAAGAAGGGACAATGCTAATACTAGATAATGGAGAAAGTGGTAGACAAGAACACAATGCAAACAAGTGCATATCATAGAAGGAAGAGATCCATATACATTAGCCTCTCTGAACAGAGATCAAAGATCACTCATCCACAACAATGCAAAAGTAGTAATACACCATAACAATGCAACAGGCAAGCTCGTAGCTCTAGCCTCTCTCCTTCTCACTCTCAATCCCCATACAATGATGAATGAATCCCCATCCCCCCCATCTCCCCTCTTCACCCTCGCCTTCCGAATGGGAAATCCCCTCCCTCTCTCTTATTGGTTGTCCCCTCATCCTTAGCCATCCTGCCACTGAGTCTCTTCATACGGCCAGCTTGCGCCGAGTCGGTGCGTTGTAACTACTCCATGTGCACCGCTTGCAGCCACCATGTATCTGACAAGGCACCACTAGATGAACATCTATTGCACCCATGAGTCAGGTATGCAGAGGTTGGTAGAGCGTGACTGCGCGACATGAAGACCCTTGATGCATGACCATGTGCTTGGGTGCTATGTCCTCCTGATGACTATGTCCCCATGTGACTATGCCATCTTGGTGACCATGTACTTGTGTCATCTTGCAACCATGTCATCACCATGACTTGTGTCATGTTGTGACCATGTCATCACCATGACTTGTGTCATCCTTGTGACCAATGTCATCCCCTGAATTGTTTCATCCTTGTGACCATGTCATCCCCTAACTTTGTCATCCCCTGACTTGTGTCATCCTTGTGACCATGTCATCCCCTGACTTGTGTCATCCTTGTGACCATGTCATCCCCTGACTTGTGTCATCCTTGTGACCATGTCATCCCCTCACTAAGTGACTAGACATAGCTGGTCTTGCATGATCTCGGTATAACACGTCTCCTCCTACTAGGGGTTCTATACTCTCCAGGCGTGTGATGTGATGCCATGTCTAATTTGGGGGGATTGGACAAACACAGACACAAACATGAAAACAAAAACAAACACAAGAGCGGGTAAGAAACGGAAAGGCAATTTACTTAAAAGATAATTTATTACTTGAATCTCAAATTCAATTTAATAAAACTATGAAAAGACAATTATTCATTTAAGACAATTATGCAAAGACAATTAATTACTTAAGACAATTTATATCCAAGAGAGTTTCATCTATAAAAAATATCGCAAAAATAGGATTGTTAAACAAGAGTTTTCATATACAAAAAATATTAAAAAAATAGTATTGTTGAGCAAAATTTTTCTCCGACAGAGACATTCTCCAAAAATACCAAGATAGAGGAGGAGGTCTACAGCTCTACATTACTATCCGAGGTACTTTCCTCCTCCTCACTGCTAGATGGATCACTTGGGACCTCATCTTCCATTTCTTTTAATATATAATCATACTCTTCTTGGACTATGTACTCGCAATCCAAGAAGACAACCCATTATGTCCTTTATAGTTTCATCCTTGGTATATTCACGGTCATAGTGGTCTCTCTAAAGCTTACAAAGATCCCATACCTTGTTTTGTGCCTACCTCAATCTTCCATGCTCCACGTGCGATCGGTCATGACCCCACCCACGTGCATGCAATTTGACGTTATACTTCACCTAGTCTGTATCATATGCAATCTTCTCTGCTACATGTGATAGCAAAGTTTGGATGTCCCGAATCATTGCAATGTGGGAAACCAAGTTGGGGTTTTTGGAAGATTGTAGTGGAGGAGGGCGTTCCATTTAGAATTTATTTGAAAGAAAAGAACCAAAAATGGCTAAGGAGCAAAAGGAAAAAGAGGTGGAGGATAAGAAGAAGAAGAGAGATGACAAAGGGGAGGGCATCACTTCATCGAAGAATCCATGAAGAATATCCTTATAGTTTATAAAGTACTCCGAATCTTAGCCTCCAAAAGAGAGGAAAAGAGAGGAGGAAAGAGAGGAAAAGAGAGGAGGAAAAGAGGCAAGGAAAGAGAGGAAAAGAGAGGTAAAAAGAGAGGGGAAAATAGAGGAAAAGAGAGAATGAAAGAGAGGATGAAAGAGAGAAGGAAAAGAGACAGGAAGAGAGGATGAAAGAGAAGAAAAGAGAGAAGGAAAGAGAGGAAAAGAGAGAAGGAAAGAGAGAAGGAAAGGAAAGGAAAAGAGAGGAAAAGAGAGAAGGAAAGAGAGGAGGAAAAGAGAGAAGGAAAGAGAGGAAAAGAGAGAATGAAAGAGAGAAGGAAAAGAGAGGAAAAGAGAAGGAAAAGAGGGAGGAAAAGAGGGGAGGAAAAGAGAAGGAAAAGATAGAAGGAAAGACAGGAAAAGAGAGGCAAAAAGAGAGAAGGAAAGAGAGGAAAAGAGAGAAGGAAAGAGAGAAGGAAAAGAGAGGAAAAGAGAGGATGAAAGAGAGGAGGAAAAGAGAGGAAAGGAAAAGGAAAAGAGAGAAGGAAAGAGCAGAGGAAAAGAGACGGAAAAGAGAGACGGAAAGAGCGGAGGAAAAGAGAAGGAAAAGAGAGAAGGAAAGAGAAGAAAAGAGAGATGGAAAGAGAGGAAAAGAGAGGGGAAAAGAGAGAAAAAGAGAGAAGGAAAGAGAGGAAAGGAGACAAAGGAGAGGAGAAAAGAGGGGAAAAGAGAGGGGAGAAGAGAGGAAAAGAGAGAAAAAGAGAGGAAAAGAGAAGGAAAAGAGAGAAGGAAAGAGAGGAGGAAAAGAGAGGAAAAGAGAAGGAAAAGAGAGAAGGAAAGAGAGAAAAAGAGAGGAAAAAAGAGAGAAAAGGAGACAAAAAGAGAGAAGGAAAGAGAAGAAAATAGAGAAGGAAAGAGGGGAAAAGAGAGAAGGAAATAGAGGAGGAAAAGAGAGAAGGAAAAGAGAGGAAAATAGAGGAAAATAGAGGAAAAGAGAGAATGAAAGAGAGGAGGAAAAGAGAGAAGGAAAGAGAGGAAAAGAGAGAAGGAAAGAGAGGAAAAGAGAGGAAAAGAGAGAATGAAAGATAGGAGGAAAAGAGAAGGAAAGAGAGAAGGGAAAGAGAGAAGGACAGAGAGGAAAAGAGAGGGAAAAAGAGAGGAAGGAGAGGAGAAAAGAGGGGAAAAGAGAAGGGAGAAGAGAGGAAAAGAGAGAAGAGAAGAGAGGAGAAAAGAGGGGAGAAGAGAGAAGAGAAGAGAGGGAAAAGAGGGAGGAAAAAGAGAGGAGAAGAGAGAGGAGAAAAGAGGGGAAAAGACAGGAAGAGAGAGGAAAAGAGAGAAGAGAAGAGAGGGGAAAGAGGGAGGAAAAAGAGAGGAGAAGAGAGAGGAAGGAGAGGAAATAAGAGAGGGGAGAAGAGAGGAGAAGAGGGAAGAAGAGAAAAAAAGAGTTTCTATGTCCATCACTATAGCCAGTGTTTAAGGCGCTAGTTGCAAGCCAATGCAATCATGAAAATCAAAATAGGAAAAGAGGAGAAGCACTTTCTTACCTAGAAATGACGTGTCCTAGCACCAGATAATCCCACTCGGAAGAGGAGGTGTTTCGTGTCCTAGCCTTATAAAAGAGAGGAAACATACCATCTGAAGAAAACTAATTAGTGAAAGACAATAGGTATAGCTTATGATTGTTTTTTGTGTATTGTTTCTTCCTTTAAAGAAATAAAAGGAAAGGAAAGGAGGAGAAAAAATTTAGAAAAAGAAAGGGAAAGTGAAAGTAGAGGAAGGGAAAGTAGAGAAATACCACAAAAAGAATACAAGATGAGAGTACACAAATATTTGTGGGCTCTTATGTAGCAGTTTGTAATTGCGGCCTCTCTTAGATGTTTTTTTGTACCAAAAAGCTCTGACTACTACATCCCACTTCTCATAGGTTGTTCCCCCATTATCCTTAAATGCTTCCTCAACCTTGTGCTTAGGTTTTGTGCACTGCAATAGAAAATATGGGTCATCTTCCTCATTCTCCCTTGTTACATTAGCCATAATCTCGGTATAGTCTAGTGAGGTTATGGTGAAGCGGGAAACCAGAGGGCTCAATGGTGCTTGCACTAATATGGAGTGCAGGCTTAAGGCCTAAAGGGCAGTAAGGTACTAAGGTCCTATATGGACATGTGGCACTCAGGTGGGCTCCAAGTAGCAAGCACTGGGTTTAGGGGAGATTCTAGAGAGAGCCTCCACAAAAGGAAGAAAAGAGAAGGAACTCAAAGAGAGTTCATGAACGTAGGCAAGAGGGGGCACTTTGGAATTGAGGTTGGTTGGAGAATCATTGATGAGCCTTTTTTTGTGGTCTCGTATCATTGGTATCAGAGCATAAGGTTCAATGACAAATGAAAGGATGAAGATGGAAGTAAAAGCTTGAGCGTTGCCCGAGAGTCGAAATCACTATCAGAGGCTACAGAGTGATTAATTGCATCATCATAGTCGGCTACTGGGAGTTAAGAGACTAGACTGCCATCTTCAATAGCCCGCGAATCGAGTCGAAGGCATTGAAACTAAGGCGTGTCACTTATGAAGATGGGGTGTGTGCAAACTAAGGCATGTCAGGCTGTCAGCTTTGCTGTTGCACTACAGCCTACTAGTACTTAGATTCTCTGAGGACTTGCAAATTGTTGCGTAGCAAATTTGGCACTTGTATATCGGGCGACTTGTTGCCTACACATAGAAGGAAGGACTTAAAGGCACTATGATTTATTAGAGATAGTAGACTTACAGAGAGTCAAGAATGGGGCGCGCATCATAACTTCTACCAAAGCAATCAAAGAAGAGAATGGGGCATGCATTGCAACCTTCAATCAAAGCTTTTGACAGTAACTCCCATGTGCATACATAGAGTATAGAGAAATTCATTTAGAGCCATGTCATTCAAAAGTTCCCAAACATTTGAAAAAAGCCACCTCACTCTTCTTCTTTTTTACCCCTCTCATCTCTAAGATTCATTTTTCCACCACCAAGGACTAAAGAGCCATTTTATCTTTCCTAAAGGCCCCTAACTCTCCCAATCTCCTTAGCCTCACCAAATTCAAAGAAAAAGATTGAAGTGAGGACTTTGAGATAGAAGAAAGCAAAAGAGGTCGGGATTAAAAGATGATTTTAGGGATCGAGTTTGAGGAAAGCGAAGACGATATCTGCAATTAAAGAAAAGCGAGTCCGTAAATCAAAGAAAGTGAGATGACTTCGAGGACAAATCCAACGCCTCGAACAAAAACCAGGGAAGTGGGCATCGCATTTTTCTCTCTGACATAAAGCGCTTTGCTTTATAATTTCTAGAAAATACACGTCTTTAAAATGACAACTCTAGAAAGGAATGATATGATTAGGGAGGCTAAGGAAAGGGCTAGAAAGGGAAAAGCAATCTTTGGAGAGGAAACACACGAGGAGGTACAAACTAAAACTCAAGAGAATAACATGGAAATGGAGGACATAGGCTACGGTGATTATGGAATTCTATATACGGAATTCACTAAGCTTGAAACTCGAATGCAAAATATAGAAACACAACTAGGAGTTATCAGCAATGATACACTGAAAACCCTAGCTGAAGCTATAACTAAGACGATTCTCAATCGGTAACGATTACTGAAAAATCATTGATTCCTCCTTATCAAGTTGAGAGGTCCACCTCTCGACTTAAAGAAACCTCGAACATCCTTAAGGACTTAGAACCACCAATTTTCAATGGGGAAGAAAAGGAGCATAATAAAGATGTGATTAATATGTTCTTGCAAAAGTGGCAAGACTTCCATTGACTTAGGAATACACCTCCTGGAAATCAAGTTGTGGAAGCAAGTCTTTCCCTTGGAAATAAAGCCTATAAATGAACTCTTTTAGGAAGGCTTATTCAAACTCAGTCCACTACCTAGGAATTCTTTCACTTTCATGGAGGCTCACGGAAAATGAATTAGAAAGAGCATGGGAGGCTTGGGATAATTGTACTATGGATAAAAATTCTCTAGTCTAATACATAGCGAACTATAGGGAGGCAGTTCTTAAGCTGAAGGGAATTGATGAATTCCAAAAAATAAGGGGTTTCATGAGAGGTCTCAAAGACATAAGGTTAAGGTGAAAAGAAATTCTCCTAAAACCTTTGAGGAAGCCATTAAGTATGCCCAAATATACGATGATACGACGGGGAAATTCAGAGTTGGAACTTCAAAGCAAACATATTTTGTTCCAAAGTTCAACAAATTTCCCAATTTTAAAAGGAAGGGGCACTTTAAAAAGGAGGTTCCTCAGGCACCATCGAAGAAACCTCAAACACAAAATTATCCTCTCTTGAAGAAAGAGGATTATGAAAGGGCGAGGCAAGAAAATCTTTGCTTCAAATGTTTGGGCAAAGACCATGCTACTTAAAACTGCCCTAAAAATAAACAAGCCAGAGCTAAAGCCCCAAATAGATCTCCACAAAAACAATTACATGTAGTGCAAGTGTTGCCGCTTAATGGTACTGAAAAGTACACTGAGGTAGAGGTCACACATGAGGATAGCACCCACATGTGCCGTCTATAATCGGCAATGTGGTAGCCAACCTTTGGTCCTCATGATTTAATGAGGATGCATGGAAAAATTAAGGGGAGTAAGAGTGATGGTCGATGATAGTGCAACACATAATTTCTTAAACTACTCGTTAGTTAAAAAATTAAAATTTCCTGAGAGTCCCAGTGCCCATAAATATGTGGTCTCTTTGGCGAAGGGCAGTCATAAAAAAGTTTGGGACACCATGATACATGGTGTAGAGATGGATATTCAAGGTTATCAGGATGCCTTGTATTTCCAAATCATGCATCTCTATCAAACAGATGTAGTGCTTGGTTGAGAATGACTATATAGTCTTGGGCAAAACTTACATAGAAGTTATCTTAATAATTCCATTATGTTTGAAAAAGAGTGTAGACTCTTCCAAATTCAAGGAGAACATGATGTGCCTAACTCTCCTCTTATTTGTTCGATGGAATTGGAATGACTACTACACCAAGAATGCGAGGTATATCTTTGTGAACTTACTCTTATTGGTAATTTTATGTCTTTTGCGTCAGAAAGAAGTAATGTTGTTTTTGGTAATGTTAGAAAGTATAAATCTTCTTTCGATGATTTAATGTTTGAATTTAAAGATGTTTTTCCATTTGATTTACTTGATGGTTTACCTCCTTTGAGAGAAGTAGATCATAAAATAGATTTAATTCCTGGATCTACCCCTGTTTGTAAACCCCCATATAGGCTTAGTCAAATGGAGGAACACGAGGTTGAAAGATAGAAATGGAATATCTTAGGAAGGGCCAAATCCAACCAAGTAGCTCACCTTAGTCTGCACCAGTTTTATGGTAATTAAAAAGGATGGTACTATACATTTATGCATAGATTACCAAGGGAAGTAGCAAGCTAAGGGTGTCCACTTTTTGTTCACTCTCCCCAATCCTTAGGAGGTGGAAAAATAAGCTTTTTAGCACACAAAAATGCAAATCTCACCTACTTCCCTATGGATCTAGTCTTTGAAGTCTTCTGACACAACATCACACTTGCTATTGTGCACACAATCGTATAGTCTGATCGAAAATTCGATGCACACATAAAAAATTGCTTTGTGTCACACGGCATGGTTCCAGGGTGGTCACACGTTTGTCACGAACAAAGAGTGTCATATTAAATTCTAAATTTCTCACTCATTTTAGATTAAATGTTATTGAAACTTTGTAAGTGGTCTCTTTGCATTATGTAGAGCTTAACTTGATTTATTGGTAATTTTTTGAATGATTTATCTAATTATAAATAATTATTTATAATAAATAAAGTCATAAAATACATGCATTTTAGTAGCACACCACATTTTTTTAGTATTTTGAATAATTAAGCAAATCCAATTCGGTGGAAGGTTAGTAGGCACATAAGGGTGTGTGGTTGAATCATCAAATCCCAAATCCAACGGTTAGATTTAGGAAGATTGAAGTTTAATTTTTACTTTTACTCCTTAGAGGATCAACAAAGAATATTAAAAATAAATCTAGTAATTCTCAAACATAACCAAACATTTCAAAAATGTCAATATTTTTAGTCCTCTGCATGATGAATAAGAGGAAAAAATTTTGGTTAAATTTGAGTAAGGGAAACGTATGATATGGCCTCCAACAGTTAAATCTCCCTTTTGTGGGGGAAAAAGGGCCACCCAAGCCTAATACCAAGACAAGGTAGGCTTGGTATTAGGCTTGGTGAGGTAGGCTAGGAGCATCACCGACCCTAGTGGCAAGCCTTTGGAGTCTGCATGCTGCCCATGTGGAAGGCTGAGTCATCAAAACCATGCCACGTTGTTAGACCACGTGGTGCCATCTCATCAAGCAGATGTGACATCACTCCTTGCCATGTCACCTTACATTGCCACACATGCTGCCACATGTGCCACCTCATCATTCCACATCATCAACCATGTGATCACACAATGCCACCTTGGCATACCTCCTCAACCTTGCCACATCACCAATCCCTCCACCTCAATTTGCCATGTCAATCTACCACCTCATGAATGCCAACTCATCATGCCACATCACCTTTCAATGTCATCGAAGAGGCCCAGTACCACGTCATGACCATGCAGGAAGAGACTATATTACCACATCATGACCATGCATGGTGCCACATCAGCCAGATGTATACACATGACGATGTGCGAGGCATACAATACCTCGATCGAGGTATATAACCTGGGTGAGGCATACAATACCTCGTTCAAGGTATGTGACCGAGGACACCTAGAGATACCTCGATCGAGGTTCATACATACATGCGTAATGCACTGAATACCTCGATCGAGGTATAAGGTCTGATCAAGGTATATGATCGGGGCTCTGGGCATAGCAGACCTCTCCACCAAAACTTAGCCAATTAGTATCAATCTTAGCACCTCTCCACCAATAATAATGAAGAGCAATCTAAGAGCAATCTAGTGGATGAGTTGAGGCTCTCTATAAGACACCACGTTTTGGTTCATTTCACCCATTCTTAGCCATTCTTGCCTCCTCATCACTTTGTCACACCTTCCATCCTACTTTCATTGAGAATGGGTTCTCAAAGCCGTAGAGCTAGTAGACGTGAAAGATGTAGGAACCCCCCCCCAAATCTCATTGACGAGGAGCGCAAGCGGAAGGCTCGTGAGCACAAGAGAGCCTCTAGAGCTCGAGCTCGCACTGCCACCACTGATCCACCTCCAGCTCTACCTCTACATCCCACCTCCACCCCCACCCCCACCTCCATTGTCCCCCCATGCTCATTCGCTCCCCTACCTCTAGCCACCTACATTTTGGCCTCCACCTCTACCTCTTCCCCCTCCACCCTCCCCCCTCCCCCTCCCCCTCCCCCTCCCCCCGCTTCGCTTGGCGCCTCCCTTCCCCCGTCCACCCTACCATCTCCCATTGATCCCCTTGCCCCACCTTGCAGCAGCAGTGTTGCTTCACGACGTGACTTGCCGAAGTCCACTATCCGTCGTCGTACTAGCAAGATTGTGTAGTCTTTTTTTGTGACCTCACGCCAGCTTCGCAGTCTTCTCTTCGTACGTCCCTGATTGATCACCCTGACTTGGTAGAGTGTAGGAGGCTTGCTGGTCTTGGTACACGTAGAGATAGGGTTGTATCTAGCGAGGTCCTTAGCAGTGTTCGACGTTCCTATGCTTCTATTAAGCATAGGAACTCTAGTGATTCCTTGGCAGCACGTCGTGCTATTGTGGCTGCCATTAGTAGACCTCATATGATAGGCCATGTGCGTACCGCTTCACATCTTCTTCAGATTACACCGCGCACATTGCGAGCAGGAATCATTAGGAGGCAAAGTCTAGAGGATAGTGAGACCGATGCTCTTTGGGCTTCGAGTGGTCGTGCACCTCGCAGCGATCGATTGTTGGATGATTCCACTAGGTCCTTCATACAACAGTTTTGGGAGGAGCATTGCAGAGCATCCCCGGTGTTCAAGAAGGCATTGCGGAAGAGGGTGTCACGTGGTGTGTACATTGAGCATGGTGCATGTTTTTTGGAGTGTACCCAGAATGAGTTGTACACTCAGTTTGTAGAGGCGCACCCGGAGTTCAAGATTGGGCAGAGGTCATTTGAGCGATGCAGGCCATGGTTTGTGCGATGCTCTCAGGAGCGTGACACATGCTGTTGTCGCTACCATGTGAATTTTGGATTGATGTATAACGTATTCCGTTCCCTTGATGGTCATAGGGGAGTGGTTCCTACTAGCCCTCGCAACTTCATTCATTCCATATCGTGTACACGAGATGGTGATGCTTTATTCCACTCCCTTGATTGTGTGGAAGGCACGTGTACTTTGTGTGGTGACTTTGCTAGAGTGCCACGAGTTGCACTAGATACTTGTGATGTGCAGATGGTTCGTTGGCAGCAGTATGAGTACTGTACCTTGACATTAGATGATGGTGCACAGTCAAGGAGGTTGCAGCTTGTGGGGAAGGAGACACCACGTGTTGTATTCATTGACTGTTTTCGAGGGAAGCTGTACCGCTACATACGCCACTCGCACACTGCAAAATGGGAGGATCGTCAGTTTCGTGCATGTTTGAGGACATTTCCTATAGGGGTGGTTGTCTCAGTGGTGGACTTTGCGGAGAGTTACACCTTTGCACCACAGCATGAGATCCAATCGGAGTATTATTTCTCCGAACAGGTGACGTGTGATTGAGTATTGATTTTTTCCCCGCCTCATTATATTGAATTATTTCAATAGTCATATTTTTTTTCAATGCCATATTGCAGGTTGCTATATTTGTGCACATTAGCTATCGTCATGCACAGGCTCATGTGGATGGCATTGATAGCACCATGGACTCACGCATCATTGTGCGAGAGTATCACTTCTACATTAGTGATGATCGATCGCATGATGCCCATTTTGTGCAGCATTGCTTCACTTTGCATGATAGTTTCTTGAGGGATCATGGTGTCACATGGCAACGGCACTGGATCTGGTTAGACAATTGCGGTGGTCAGTTCAAATCCGCTAGATAGTTTTATTGGTTCTGCAGATGGCACCGTGAGACAGGCATTCCGATTACATGGAGCTACTTCGAGACAGGGCACGGTAAGGGAGAGCACGATGGTGCAGGTGCTTGCGTGAAGCGTGCTTTGCATCGATACCAGTTGCGTCACAGTGCCGATCGCTTCAAGGATGCACATGATGTGGTGCGGTGGTGCAGCCAGCACTTATCCACTAGTGCTACATCCTCGTTTCAGTCACGTGACGATAGGGTGGTGAGCCGGTATTTTTGGTGCGTGGACATTGGGGGTCTTGATCGGTCGAGGCTTTTTGATTGTCGTTCTGTGCCTGGCACTCTTGATTTCCATTCCATCAGGAGCGTAGGTGAGTCTCACCCCGCGATCTTTTCTCGACAGTTTGCATGTTTTTGCTCTGCATGCATTGATGATGATTGGGGAGGGTGCTCCATGATACCATGGGCCGATCCATGGGTACGGCGAGTGCTTTCTCCCTTCCAGCCTTGGGAGGAGATACATGATGATCAGGATGCGGGATTCAGTTCCTCTAGAGATTATGACCAGCTTACAGATATTTTGCGTATTGGTGATATCTTCGCGGTTATTGCTTCGGAGGGCAATGAGGAGGGTGTGGATTATTACTTGTTGCGATGCTCTATGCTGAAGCGTGTTGAATGAGGATACAGTGGATGGGCTTGGGATGCACTTCAATGCTCATAGCATGATCGTAGGTGGCCACTATTTTCAGCAGATACAGAGGCGTGGTCGCTATATTGAGTTCCAGGAGTACATGGCGGATCAGGAGGCATACATGTATTCTCATCTTGTTGTTGGGATCAAGATTACTTTGAGTCGTGTTCGCACTCCCAAGGCGACGTCCACTCCACGATGGCACCTTGCAGTGGCGGATCACGAGAGCATACTTGCAACTATTGGCATGAGAGCTGATCCTGAGGAGTAGCACATTACATATCATATTTTTTGGGATCATCAGTTGATCAGATTGATTTTTATTAGGTATCACTAGTTGATTACACTTTTTTGTATTCGATATGTATAGGCTCACTGTGTGACCGTACCATTGTAATTTTCATGGACTCATATTTTGTATTTCACTATGATGGCTGTATACACGTTCATACACATCATTGTATTAGATTCTATTTTTTACATGATGTCCGATGTCTTCTCAATGGGATTTGTTGTGTTTGTAATACAAAAAATTGTTTATTAGTAGTAATGTTGTAATTTGTTTTGTGCTTTAGGACATTTTAAAAACGTGACTAAGAAAATTCGCGCACGTACTTACGAAATACGCGCGTGGACTTGCTTGTTGGGGATGAAACTTCGCACGACTCTTAGGCCACCCTAGACATACATCCACGCGAGATTTGGTCTGAATTGATTTGGTATGCACCACGTGGAAGATACAATGCGTACATTTTTACAATCCCTACTAGCACTCGTGACTACGTATGAGCTATGGCGCATGTACTAACGAAATGCGCGTGTGGACTTATCTGTTGGGAATGAAACTTCGCACGACTCTTAGGCCACCCTAGACATACATCCACGCAAGATTTGGTCTCCAACTTATTTGGTATGCGCCACGTGGAAGGTATAATGCGTACATTTTTACAATCCCTACTAGCACGACTACGTGTGAAAAATGGCGCACGTACTAACCAAATATGCATGTGGACTTATCTGTTGGAGATTAAACTTTGCACAGCCCTTAGGCTACCATAGACGTACATCCATGCAAGATTTGGTGCCCAACTGATTTGGTATGCGCCACATGGAAGGACAGCTGTGTACATTTTTACAATCCCTACTAGCACGACTACGTATGAGCTATGGCGCATGTACTAACGAAATACGCATGTGGACTTATCTGTTGGGAATGAAACTTCGCATGACTCTTAGGCCACCCTAGACATACATCCATGCAAGATTTGGTCTCCAACTTATTTGGTATGCGCCACGTGGAAGGTATAATGCGTACATTTTTACAATCCCTACTAGCACGACTACGTGTGAAAAATGGCGCACGTACTAATCAAATATGCATGTGGACTTATCTGTTGGAGATTAAACTTTGCACGGCTCTTAGGCTACCGTAGACGTACATCCACGCAAGATTTGGTCTGAATTGATTTGGTATGCGCCACGTGGAAGGTACAATGCGTACATTTTTACAATCCCTACTAGCACGACTACGTATGAGCTATGGCGCATGTACTAACGAAATACGCGTGTAGACTTATCTGTTGGGAATGAAACTTCGCACGAATCTTAGGCTACCGTAGACATACATCCACGCAAGATTTGGTGCCCAACTGATTTGGTATGCGCCACATGGAAGGACAGTTGTGTACATTTTTACAATTCCTACTAGCACGACTACGTATGAAAAATGGCGCACGTACTAATGAAATACGCACGTGGCCTTATCTGTTGGGGACGAAACTTCACACGCCTCTTAGGCTACCCTAGACGTACATCCACGCAAGATTTGGTCTCCAACTGATTTGGTATGCGCCACGTGGAAGGACAAATGCATACATTTTTACAATCCCTACTAGTAGACTAAACCCTAAACCCTAAACTCTGAACCCTAAATCCTAAACCCTGTTGGGCACGAAACTTCACACGCCTCTTAGGCTACCCTAGACGTACATCCACGCAAGATTTGGTCTCCAACTGATTTGGTTTGCGCCACGTAGAAGCAATCCCTACTAGCACGACTAAACCCTAAACCCTAAACCCTAAACCCTGGACCCTAGATCCTAAACCCTGTTGGGCACGAAACTTCACACGCCTCTTAGGCTACCCTAGATGTACATCCACACAAGATTTGGTCTCCAACTGATTTGGTTTGCGCCACGTAGAAGCAATCCCTACTAGCACGACTAAACCCTAAACCCTAAACCCTAAACCCTAAACCCTGGACCCTAAATCCTAAACCCTATTGGGGACGAAACTTTACACGCCTCTTAGGCTACCCTAGACGTACATCCACGCAAGATTTGGTCTCCAACTGATTTGGTTTGCGCCACGTAGAAGCAATCCCTACTAGCACGACTAAACCCTAAACCCTAAACCCTGGACCCTAAATCCTAAACCCTGTTGGGGAAGAAACTTCACATGCCTCTTAGGCTACCCTAGACGTACATCCACGCAAGATTTAGTCTCCAACTGATTTGGTTTGCGCCACGTAGAAGCAATCCCTACTAGCACGACTAAACCCTAAACCCTAAACCCTAAACCCTGGACCCTAAATCCTAAACCCTGTTGGGGACAAAACTTCACATGCCTCTTAGGCTACCCTATATGTACATCCACGCAAGATTTGGTCTCCAACTGATTTGGTTTGCGCCACGTAGAAGCAATCCCTACTAGCATGACTAAACCCTAAACCCTAAACCCTGAACCCTAAATCCTAAACCCTGTTGGGGACGAAACTTCACATGCCTCTTAGGCTACCCTAGATGTACATCCACGCAAGATTTGGTCTGCAACTGATTTGGTTTGCGCCACATAGAAGCAATCCCTACTAGCACGACTAAACCCTACTAGCTCAAATGCTTAGTGGGCTTTTCATCACCACGTCTTAGTTACTAGAGCATTTGCTTCAAACTTCATCAGCAACTAGCTCATAAGGTTGCCTAACTTTAGCTCTGAGCATTTGATGAATGGTGGCTCCAGCAAGCACAATTATGTGAAACTTCGGTGCACTGTATTCGTGTTGGCACCGGCATGACTCAAGCACTTTCCTCCTAGCCAAGGATTTGCCCCATCACAAGGAATCTTGGGCTCAGAGGTTGTGTGAAATGGCTGAGAGATGGAGGAGAACAAGCTTAAAGATAAAACGTGGGAAGAGAGGGGAGAAATCCTTCATTGTGAAGAAGATGATGACATGGCACTCAAAGAGGGCTCAAGGAGGGTGAACATAGCTCTAATGCCACATGTTGGAGTAGCAAGAAGTATTCAAAAGATGAAGCAAAGGGGAGGATTTTATTCATGAGAGATATCCTGCATATATAGGCACAAGTTACATCCAAGAGTGACATCACATGTGAGCTCAATAGGGCATCTAGATCCATAAATCACTCCACTGATTTCTCAATCAAGCCCATGAATCTATCAATCACACCTAATGGAACCTTCTACAACCAAACCTAGTCACACTAACCACCATGTGGTGAGACACACACCCATACAGACCTTGTACCCCTAGGTACACCCCATTACATCAATTTGTCCATCATGTGATTGACACAGATTGTGGAATAAAGGAGAGTGGATGCATTAAAGTTTCCTAGAATTATCTTTTTAGGAATATAATTCTTGTGCGATATATATGACTTGTTAAATAGAAGTGAATGTGAATGTAGCTTGTTTGTACCATGAATTCTTTAACATATCTTGAATGAGTGCCCTGATATGATTTGTAATGTGTGTTTTATATGTGTGTATTTGGTTCTTTTTTTTCAAATAGATTCTAAATGGAATCCCTCCTCCATGATGGTCTTTCAAAAATCCCAACCCAGTTCCCCATGTTGCTATCATTTGAGACATCCAAAATCTCACATGTAGTAAAGAAGATTGTGCATGATACGGATTGGGTGAAGTATAACATCGAAGTGCACGCATTTTTGCAAGCACCTTTTCAATGCTTAATGTTTACAATAGAATTAACCAAAAAACTTCACTTCAAAACGTGCTACAAAAAAATAAACTAACATAATCAAAATAACTAACCTTGTCCCTAGACTCGGCCAACAATGCCTCCAACTCTGCAATCCATGTGTCTCGAGCCTCCAACTCATGCTGAGGCGGCGTAGATGTGGGAGGTGGTGTAGATGTGGGAGGCTCCATCGATGATCGAGGTGGGGGAGGTGGAATCGCAATAGATCTCGATAGGGCAGAGACCATGTGCTGCAAGGATGATGCCACTGAATGAACATCCCCCCTAATCTGTCCTCCCACCCCTCGCAATGCCGGTGCAGGGATGGTGTGCAACTCTGGTGCCTCGCGTCGACGCCGAACACCTGCAATCTGATGCTCCTGACGCCCCATCCTACCACGTCCCGCTCCTGATCCTGGACGGGTACTAAGGTAGTCCACCCGATGACCAAGCACAAACTCAGCGTAAAGCTGCATGGCAAACGACCTGGCTATCTGGTGGTTGTGAGGCAATCGACCACCATTCGTAGCGAGATATCTCGGATAAATGTGTGCTGCTATGATGGGGTGCCTACAACGTAAAATATGCAAGGGGAGCCCTGATCGTGGTCGCATCGCCTCGGTGTGACCATCCCAAAACATATCCTCCAAGGCCTCCCTGTGATGTGACTCACGCTCAAACAACTGTCGAATGGCTCTCCAATCCCAAGCCACCACCAGTGATCTCCGCCTCAGCCTGTGCCTGAAAGCTATCCACAACGTCCTCAACTGTGTCCAATCGACTCAGAGCCTCAATAACTGAATCCAGACTCGCAACCAAGTGAGGGGGTGCCCTAGCATCCTGCAGTGCCCTCATCTCAGCTCTCAGCATCTCTATCTGCATACGAATAGTGGTGCTAGAACCTGTGCGCTGGCTGGCGCATGCACAAAAAAAACACATGGAAATTAATATTCTATTTGGGTAATGAAAATAATATTCTATTCAATATGACTTATAATCTATTTACGTAATGAAAACTATTTGTACGTACTCCTTGATGAGGTAGGATGTCGTTGGGATCATCCTATGCACCTACCGGTAGATGGGCCAAATGTGTGGCTCAATATTAATCAATATTATTAATAATTCTTAATTTTGATTAGAATTTTTTCACTCTAGTTGTTGCATTTTTAAACTTAGATGTCTCAAATATTTTTTCCTTATATGTTTCCCTTTTTTCACTTTTTATCCAATATGAAACTTTTCCACATGTGGTGTAAGGACCACATTGTCCACTTATGGCCCCTATACTAAGGACAGATAGTGGAGAGGTTTGGTTAATAAGACCTTCTTTGAATGCTTTACTGCCTTGGGTTTGCAATAGATATGGAGGAGATAGAAGGATACCTAATACATTACTTTGAACGATACACAAGCAAGGCACATCTAGTATTTCTCGGACTACACATTAAAAAAGAGAGCGGGTTCACACTACAGACCTTTTAAAGCGAGAACTTTGAGAAAATAATTAAGCCTTTTCAATATTATCTATTTTGGTTGGGCAATCCACCTCAACTAGTGGCCATTCCTATAGATCATTACTTGGTTCCCATGCTTGGGGAGAGAGGAGACCTTTGGACAATCATAAATTACGTAATATGTGTTTTCGATGCGTTGGTGCATTTACAAGATACAATTAGCCATATGCTTAAGCATCTAACCACTCTAGTGTTGGGGTCTTTGCCCATGTGGTGTGGTGTTTTAGGGATAATGCCCATGTGGTGTTTTATACAGCCTACTTACTCTACCTAAATTATGAAACAACTCTTAACCAACTATATAATCTATAATATTCCACATAAATGATGATTTTTTAAAAGATGGTTTTCAAGACTAAAAATAATTCCAAAAATAATTTAAAAAACTTTAAAATGCATTTCAGATATAGAAATATTTTATAATTATTCCTATAAACTAAAATTTAAACGTTTCTTTATATTAATAAAAATAGCACTAATTTAAACTTTAATCTCTTTTTTTTTAAAGATGATTTTAAAAACAAAATATTTACATTTTCTCATTTTAAATAAATAATTACGTAATTCCAAAAATCATTTAAAAAAACTTTCAAATGCATTTCAATTTTATTAATATTTTATAATTATTCCTATAAACTAAGATTTAAACGTTTTTTATTTCAATAAAAATAGCTCTAATTTAAAAAAATAACTTTAATCTCTTTTTTTCCAAAGATGATTTTTAAAAACCTAATTTTTACATTTTCACATTTTGAATAAAAAATGCCTCATTAAACGTTTTTTAAATTTAAAATTTTCACATTTTAAATTATAAATGTTGTAATTCAAAAAAAATTAAAAAATTTACAAATGCATTTCAAATTTATAAATACTTTATAATTATTCCTATGAACGTTTTTTTATTTAATAAAAATAGCTCTATTTTAAAAAAAAAAATTCATTTTCACATTTTAAATAAAAAATGTCGTAATTCATAAATTTCAAAAAAACATGAAAATGCATTTGAAATTTAGAAATTTTTTAAAATTTTTCTTATAAACATAAATTTAATTAAATTCTACCAAAAAGAAAATGCTACATAAAAAAAACAGAAATATAGAACATTTTCACATTTTGAATAAAAAATGCCTCATTAAACGTTTTTTAAATTTAAAATTTTCACATTTTAAATTATAAATGTCGTAATTCAAAAATTTAAAAAAAAATTACAAATGCATTTCAAATTTATAAATATTTTATAATTATTAATATGAACGTTTTTTTATTTACTAAAAATAGTTCTATTTTTAAAAAAAAAATTCATTTTCACATTTTAAATAAAAAATGTCGTAATTCATAAATTTCAAAAAAACATTAAAATGCATTTGAAATTTAGAAATTTTTTATAATTTTTCTTTTAACCTAAAATTTAATTAAATTCTACCAAAAAGAAAATGCTACATAAAAAAAACAGAAATATAGAACATTTTCACATTTTGAATAAAAAATGCCTCATTAAACGTTTTTTAAATTTAAAATTTTCACATTTTAAATTATAAATGTCGTAATTTAAAAAATTAAAAAAAAAATTTACAAATGCATTTCAAATTTATAAATATTTTATAATTATTAATATGAGCGTTTTTTTATTTACTAAAAATAGCTCTATTTAAAAAATGTCGTAATTCATAAATTTCAAAAAAACATTATATTGCATTTGAAATTTAGAAATTTTTTATAATTTTTCTTTTAACCTAAAATTTAATTAAATTCTACCAAAAAGAAAATGCTACATAAAAAAAACAGAAATATAGAACATTTTCACATTTTGAATAAAAAATGCCTCATTAAACGTTTTTTAAATTTAAAATTTTAACATTTTAAATTATAAATGTCGTAATTTAAAAATTTTAAAAAAAAAATTACAAATGCATTTCAAATTTATAAATATTTTATAATTATTAATATGAACGTTTTTTTATTTACTAAAAATAGCTCTATTTTAAAAAAAAAAATTCATTTTCACATTTTAAATAAAAAATCTCGTAATTCATAAATTTCAGAAAAACATTAAAATGCATTTTATAATTTTTCTTTTAAACTAAAATTTAATCAAATTCTACCAAAAAGAAAATGCTACATAAAAAAAAACCTACCTGGACTCTCCCGTCCATCTCTGTCGATGTCCGTTGGTGGCTCTCCGTCGCTTGCGCAATTCCGTCGAAGTCCCGCAAATCCGAAATCGGTGGATGAGGAGGAGCTCGATCGAGGTATGCGGAATGAGGGGGGTCGCTCTCCTTTTATAAGAATAATTAGCGTTTAGCTACCTCGATCGAGGTATTCTTGACATGCCCATACATCTCGGCACATCTACTTCGATCGAGGTATTGGCATGCCACGATACCTCGATCGAGGTATTCTTGACATGCCCATACATCTCGGTACATCTACCTCGATTGAGGTATTGCCATGCCACAATACCTCGATCGAGGTATTGTGGCATGCCCATACATCTTGGTACATCCACGTCGATGGAGGTTTTGACATGCCACGATACCTCGATCGTGGTATGTCGACAGAAGCGGGATGCCAAGTCATGTGTCCAGCATACCTCGATCGAGGTATGTCATCCGCCCTGTTGGCTACCCTGTCGGATGGCACATACCTCGATCGAGGTATGCTGGACATGCCACCTGACCTCGATCGAGGTTGAGCTGGATTGCCACGATACCTCGAACGAGGTAGATGTGGCATGTATAGGTGGCTTGCCAGCAAGCCTCGATTAAGGTAGAGGCTCGATCCCCGGTGAAAAAGCCCAGTACCTCGATCGAGGTATTGGCTTGGCTCGGTTGTCCTCGTGTGTGATTTTCATTGGAGCTTATACCTCGATCGAGGTATTGGAGACCGAAGCAAAACCTTTGTATTTTCACTCGAGCGGGTGTCACACTCACCCGAAAGTGGTCCGGAAGTGGACACCCTTAGCTTGCTACCACCCCCAAGCACTAAATAAAATCACCATAAAAAATAAGTATCTTATGTTTGGCATTGATGAGCTCTTTGTTGATCAATTGCAAGGGGCAAAATACTTTACTAAAATTGATTTAAGATCACGATATCACCAAGTACGAATTAGGAAGAGGATGACATCATTTCATACTAGGTATGGGCATTATCAATTTAAAGCAATGCCATTTGGATTAACAAATGCTTCAACAACTTACATGAAACTTATGAATAGTGTCTTAAAACCATATCTAGGGAAATTTGCTGTAGTATTTTTAGACGATATCCTTATTTATAGTAAGACTAGGAAAAAGCATTTGGAACATTTGCAAAAAGTGTTCCAACTGCTTAGAGATAATTCACTCTTTGCTAAAGAATCCAAATGTGAATTCTTTACAAAAGAAGTGAAATACTTGGGACATATAATATCCCAAGAAGGGGTTCGTATGGACCTTGACAAAGTAAGGGCCATATTGGAATGGCCACATCCTACAAATCTAGAAGAATTACATATATTCTTAGGTTTGTAAGTTCTATAGGAGATTCAATCTAGGATTATTCTAGGATTGTTGTTCCGATGATGGACCAGCTTAAGGGAAAGGGAAGCACCTTCATATGGGATGAACCTCAAAAGAGAAGTTTTGAAAAATTAAAAGTTGCTATAGCAGAAGCTCCTGTCTTAAAAGTAGTGGATCCCAATGAACCATTTGTGGTTGAGATAGATGCCAGTGATTTTGCTATTGAGACGGTACTTGCACAAAAAGGTCAATCAGTGGCTTTTGAAAGCAAAATTTAGATCGTGCTCAATGAAATTACTTGGCATATGAGAAGGAATGCTATAGTCTATGCTTTAAAAAAGTGGAGGCACTACTTATACGGTGCAAAATTTGAGATCATCTTTGATCAGGAGAGCATTAAGTGGATTTGTAATCAGCTAGAGCTTAAAGGTAGAAAAGCTAAATGGGCTGAGTTAATGCAAGAGTTTGATATACAATTGACATATAGGAAAGGGAAGTTCAATGTGGAAGCAAACTCTCTTAGCCGAATGCCAATTGTTAATGAATTGAGATTTATTCAATTTCAAAATGATTTCCTAGAGTCCTTAAAGGGGAAATGTGAGTTTGATCCTCACTTCTCTGAAATATGGAAAGCAATTAGAAATAGGGATCCAACTAATCGAGAGGCTTTCACTGAGGAGTTGCATGGAAATGGCGACACACCACAAGTTGGTGATAAAGGACTCAATTGGAAAAAATATACTATTGAAGATGGCTACTTGCTCTACAAGGGTAGAGTATGTGTCTCCGATAATAATGACATTAGGCACCAAATTCTTTTTGAATGTCATGATAGTCCAAGTGTTGGACACTCGGGAATTCATAAGACATTCATGCTTTTGAAAAGACAATTCTTTTGGCCTAGAATAGGTAAGGACGTCCAAGATTATGTATTGAAGTGCCAAAAATGCCAGGTCAATAAGGCTGACTGCCTTAAGGTAGGAGGTCTCCTGCACCCATTGGAGATTCCATTTGGAAAATGGGAAAGCATCTCCATGGATTTTATTGCAAGATTACCTAGGACACAGAGGGGGCACAACTCAGTGTGGATACTTATAAATCAGTTGACCAAGATGGCTCATTTTATTCTTGTCGGTGAAGATGTTAAAACTCCAAAATTATCTAGGGTATTTGTGGAGCATATCTATAGATTATATGGGCTACTAGCCAGTATCGTTAGTGATCCGGATAGTAAATTTAACAGCCATTTTTGGAGGGCTATGTTTAAGAGATTAGAAACTTCATTGAATATGAGCACCACGAGGGTCAATCAGATCATTGAGGATATGCTTCGAGCATATGTAAGTAAACAGAAAACTAATTGGAAACACTATCTGCCCATAGTAGAATTTGCATATAACAGTGCCAAACATTCAGCTATAGGTTTTAGTCCATTCATGATGATGTATGGATTTCAACCAAGAGCCCCACTAATAGTGGGACTCAAAAAAGAGAAGGTTCCAGTGGCCAAAGAATTTCTTGAGGATATGAATCAAATGCTTAAGTTAGCTAAAGATAGCATAAGAAGAGCTCAGGATAGAGCATGAAGTTATGCAAACCCCCACCATAGAAAGTTGGAGTTTGAAGTAAACACCTTAAGGTATGTGAACCTTCTGAATCAGGTAAATGTCTGAAGTTGTCTCCTAGGTATTGTGGACCATTCACAATACTTAAGAGGATTGGAGAACTTGCTTACAAATTAGCCTTACTTGAGGGATGTAGAGTACATCTAGTTTTTCATGGCAACTCCATTGTTTGTCCCTCCATTTGAACATAGAGGGAAAACTTAAACTCACTCCCATGTCTTCACAGTTGCAATGTTCTCACAATCATCATGATCCCCTATGATGCACGCACTGCAAAAATAAGAAATTTTTCTTGTTTTAATCAGTTGGTTGTTTGAAAAGACCCATACGTTATGTAGACCATGAACTCCTTTAATTTTCTTGCAATCGTGCCGGCTTCTCCTTTACACATCATCCACTTTCACTTCATGGGACACTCTGCGTACTACACTCTTCTTAAGGCTTTGTTTATTGTATGTTGAATGCACGCCTATGGAGAGGTTGGATGTAAGCCATGTTACACCATCGTGGGCATCATTGAGTTTTCTTGAGGGCATGTTAATTGTTGTCTAAATAGATCTTGCTTAATAACAACACCACATCCATCATGTTCACACCCTTGCCACGGCTAGACCCAAAGAAATTCCACATCATGTCTAGACCGGTCAGGGATTTGAAGCTTGAGACAAATTAGAATCCACGGGCTGATTGAAATTGAGAGGCAGCACCATCTGACCACACCCAATGTTGTTTTATATTTTTTACATGGGGATTTTCCTTTTTCAGCCATTCTGAATGCAGTAGAAAAGCATACCACACAGATAAGGTGTCATGTTCCCTATCATCTGAAATGTAGAAATGGTATGTGCGTTGTACTAACTTGGAATCTGGTGAGTCAGCAAGCAAATTGGCATCAATCATAGAAGAATCAAGCAAATGAATATACATGATATGCACAAGAATTGTTATCTGCTTGTTGTACCAGTGAGGACTTTGTATCTCATCTTGTTCTTGAAATGAATAATTTTCAGCAAGATCCATGACAGAGACAATAGTGTCATGGGGAAAATTGGCAAGGCACGTCCTAAATTGATTATCCTGTCAGTTGGTCGTGAAATTGTGAAGCACATACTTTGGGGTGGATTGAGCCACGTGACCTATAAGCTCCCTCGGTTGAGTGCTCTTATGCGATAGTAGCCATCTATTTTTATCGGATCCTTCAACATTGACATTTTCAAGTCTCCTCCATTTTAGAGCAATTTGGTTGTGTTCCCTCATTTCATTTGAATAGACCTGAAATGTCTTCTTCTTTAGCTTCATATTGCAATGCTTGCATGTGCCACGAATGCATTCAATGTGGTGCCACTCACGGTCTCCCTTTGGAAAAACCACTGGCTCCCACAGAGACCTTAGGCTACAAAACTTGCTCTCCCTTGCAACACATGATGAGGATCCAGGTGGCCTACAGATTGTGCATTCATTGGGGAGACATGGGCATTGATCCCCATGGAACAATGCTCCAACACAACCAGATCTCAAGTCATTCATAGCTTGCCTGGCCAGATCAAAGTCTAGGTGTGTTTTGCAACAACAAAAATTCCTATTTTTGAGTTTACTGATGTACCAAGGCTTACAATGCTCAAAGCTCCTCTGCCCAATTGAAATATTAGGGTTGTGATCCATAAACTTGAGATACAACTCTGTCTGTTGACCCAACATGCGGGAACAACAGAATAATGAGCCCTCTTTTAAATGGAACAACAGTATAGTTTGCCCCCCTTTCTGCACTACTAAAACAAAACAAAACACAGTACATGCAAAAACGAAGTCTAATTAAAGTATATAATGGAGAAAAGTAATTTTCAACCATTGTGTTGGTTTAGGACATTCACAATTTCAACTACCGGGTTGGTTTAGGATAGTCACAATTTTTGATCATCGGGCTGGTTTAGGATAATAAACCACCCGGTTGGTTTACGACAGTCACAATTTCAACTACCAGGCTGGTTTAGGACAATCACAATTTCAACCATCGGGCTGGTTTAGCTTGACAGTCTCAACTTCACATATTAGACAATAACAAGTATATTGCTTTTCATTTCTCAATTTCACTATTAGAAAATAACATTTCACAATTAGAAAATAACAATATTTGCTTTTCATTTTTGAATTTCACAATTTCAATCACCTTTCAATCAGTAAACTGATGTTTGTCTTGAACTAGCACTGGACTAGTTTAGGACAATCACATTAAGTTCAAGCCATATCGGTCTAGAAATTAAGGGTATATGACCCGAATAGTAGGAAATTAAATTTAACTAATCTAAGTACTAAGAAACATAGTAATTTCAGCCACTGGGACTATCAACAACTAATGTCTGTTCAACCACACTGGTTCAAGACAATCACATAACTGGTGATTGAGTTAAAGCAGCCACGGTGGTATGATGTTCCAACCACCAAGCTGGTTTAGTAAAATAACAATATATTGCTTTTTTGATGCGAAATATATTACTGTTAAGTTTTGCTCAAGCACATCACTAGGTTGGTCAACAACTAATGTTTCTTCAACCACGCTGGTTCAGGACAATCACATAACTAGCGATTGATATGAACTAGCCATGGTTGCATGATGTTCCAACCACCGAGCTAGTTTATTAAAATAACAATATATTGCTTTTCTATTGTGAGATATATTGCTATTAATTTTTGCTCAACCATGCCATCGGGCTGGTCAACAACTAATGTCTGTTCAACCAGACTGGTTTAGGACTCATTTAGGACAATCACATAACCAGTGATTGAGTTGAACTAGCCTACGGTTG
Organism: Dipteris shenzhenensis; assembly: GCF_047967505.1. NCBI lineage: Eukaryota > Viridiplantae > Streptophyta > Polypodiopsida > Gleicheniales > Dipteridaceae > Dipteris > Dipteris shenzhenensis. The sequence goes on from NC_141611.1 coordinate 36,943,386, forward strand.
CATGATATTCCAACCACCGGGCTAGTTTAGGATAATCAAATTTAGTACAAGTCTGGTTTAAGAAATAAAACAAGTAAACTATCCCAAAGCTCAATCACAAACAAGACGCAAGGTGTTTGAGGAGCACATCATACACATGCTTGATACAACGCATGCCAATGGTGCCTAAACCAGCCTGGTCCGCTTTTTATAGATGTCCTTTCTATTTAGAGAAACTCTCGTATTTTCATGCCAAAATGTCATCACTGTAGCAATGACTTCCGCACTTAGGCTGTCTCTCCTTTTCTTGCATTTTGTCGGAAGCCCACAGACTTCTCGGAGTGGGATGATCATGCATTGCTTCTGCTCTACGTCCAACTGCGCTGGAGCCACGTTGGTCATTCTGATTGACAACATCTTCGACATTGTGCACCCAAGCCATTTCTCCTTTGTTTTAGGGGACACCAACATAGCTAATGTCACCCTCTTTGCAGCTAGTTGATCTAAGCTGTGCACCCCTTTCACTTTCTGTAGGCCATTTCTCAAGTTAGAGAGCATCGCGTCTTGGGTGTGCATCTGCTGAGGTGTTGGTAGGGTTGTGACTCGATGAACTTTAGGGTGTAGGCTAAAGCTTGTGAAGACTCAAGATTGGTATTCACATAAATGGCCTAATGTTGCTCCCTCGAATGCTCCCACCAATCATGACACCACAGCTCGTGTTCTTTTGCTCCAATGGCAATGATTGAATGCGTGCATCTACAACCGCCTCTTGCTGCTGCTCTACAAGGAGTCTTCTCTCTTCTTGTTGTCTCTCCCTTCACAAATGTTGCAAATGTTGGGATAAGTGTGATCAAGGGCTTTCTCTATGGTGCATGTGTGCATCTAGGGGAGTCACATGTGTGTGTGTGTGTGTGTGTGTGTGTGTTGTAGAGGCACATCTAGTGCTATGATGTGTCTAGTGTGTGACCTAAGTGATGATGTAAGCCAAAGGCCCCCACATGGGAGCTTCCTTTGATTTAGCCTAGTCCCACTGATGTAGGGGCTAATTGCCACTAATGTACGGAAGGTGCCTTTGATCTAAGCCACCTTCTCCCCATTTCTATAAGAGAGAGTCACCTCTCTCACAATCTTGAGTGAACAACATTTTTGGTTACATCTTGTGCTCTCACTCCTCTTCCAAGATGCATCTATTCTATCCCATGTGTTTCTACATTTGATATTAGAGTAGGAATGCTCCTAGCTTGCCTAGCCTGGCCTAGCCTAAACCCTAGTTAGGTGCCACATCATCATCTCCTTCCTCAACTCCATCTTCCACCTTCCCTCACCAAAGTCGATTTTGGAAGTGAGATTTCTCTTCAAGCTTGCATTCTCAGCCTCTCATCTTTTAGGAGAGTCTTCCCAAGGCCAGGACGAATCTACAGAATGAGCTATACATGCTATCACGCCATTTTTGGGGCAGCATTGCCTCAGGAAGCTGCGTCGACCTTCTTCTTGGTTCTTACTATGGAGGGCAACATTGTTAAATCCCTTTTAGAGGGAGTTGGGTGACATCACTACCTTGTTGCTCATCAAGTTTGAGCTCATTTGGAGCAAGATTTGGGTTGAATTTGTCAAAAATATAGTTCGGGGTTCTTCTACAGTGCTGGTTGACATGCTTATCATTTGCAAAATTCCTCTCTAAGGGAGAAGCCCTACATGTTTTCCTTCCTCCCCACTACAAAATCCCTTTGAGTTTCGGCCTCTACATGTTGATTTGGAGCAGATTTTTAAACTGCCTCTTTGGCCATGGAAGCTTGACCATGCTAGTCTAAGTTTGACTAGTAGTTTGACCAAGACTTGTTTTCAGTTTGCTATGTTCATTTTCTAGCATGTTCTTGGTCATATTTGCTTGGATATCTTGCATAAATGTTGTTCTGACTAATTTCCTTATGCTTTGACATTTACGTAAGTCACATAGAGAAATCCAAGTCAAAGTATTCAAGTTGTCACCCTTTGAAGGATTATTTTTTATTGCTCATATTTCCTTGTAAGGCACTAGACATTGCCCTCAGGTAAGACGTTGCCATGGAAGCTAAGACCTTTTCTGATAAGTTTGATGGAACTAGTTTCCATACTTGGCAAACAAAAGCTAAGTTTGTGCTTATGAAAAAGGGGATATGGAATGTTGTGAATGGAAAGGAAAAGAAGCCTACAAAAGAAGAAGTTGATTGGTTGATCAAAGACAAGAAGTTCCTTGTTATCATTGCTTTGGGATTAAGTGACTCATACATTCACCACATTGATGGCTTTGAAACTTTACATGAAGCTCGGGATCATCTTCACATAGTATTTGGTGCACAGGGGAAATGCTTCAAATATATCTTGCTTATTAAGTTCCTTTGGCTACAATTGAAAAAGGGAGTGTGTTATTCCATGAAGAACAACAACTCCAAAGAGAATGAAGCATTTCTTGTGAAGAAGGGCTACTTCAACAACAAAGCAAATCTGGCTGAAGGAAGAACTCAATCAACAAATGAAGAATCAAACTTTGTGGTAGAAGATAAAGACTATGCTTTTTGAGCACTTTGTCCTTTGAATTTTTGTTTATCATCACTTGGTCAAATTTTGAGATTCTCTACCAGGAGTAGTACTCCAAAAAGAATGTCATATGTTTTGTCTTTTGTAAATCACCTCTGGTCACCATATGATGTAGGCCATGTGATATGTGTTTTGTCTATCCCATTTTTGTGAACCTTGACCCTTGGGCACCTTTGCTAGCATGAGATCCTAGAAATAGATTTATCCTTGACCACCATGAGATGGCCATGTGTGACCACCATGAGATGGCATGAGAAACTATGAGACTAGATGTATCCTTGACATTGCAAGAGGCAAACCCTTGAGGGGGGATATGTTGGGATAAGTGTGATCAAGGGCTTGCTCTATGGTGCATGTGTGCATCTAGGGGAGTCACATGTGTGTGTGTGTGTGTTGTAGAGGCACATCTAGTGCTATGATGTGTCTAGTGTGTGACCTAAGTGACGATGTAAGCCAAAGGCCCCACATGGGAGGTTCCTTTGATTTAAACCGGTCCCACTGATGTAGGGGCTAATTGCCACTAATGTACGGAAGGTGCCTTTGATCTAAGCCACCTTCTCCCCATTTCTATAAGCGAGAGTCACCTCTCTCACAATCTTGAGTGAACAACATTTTTGGTTACATCTTGTGCTCTCACTCCTCTTCCAAGATGCATCTATTCTATCCCATGTGTTTCTATAGCAAAAGCATCTTCCGTTGCTGTTTTTATACCATGCCATTGCTTTCCTTGACCCGTAATCTATTCCAACTTGTGCCTTGATGAGGCTTTTTAGCTTTCGTATCTCGTAGCCTTTGTCTACTTCTCTTGCAACCCATAGCAAGCTGCATGTTGCTATTGATGCCATGGCCACAATCAGTCCAAAATAGATGCAAAGAAGCTAGATAGTGAGGAAAGCAAAGAATAGAAGACAACTTACCCGAAATAAGACAATGCGAAAGCAAAGTCTGCACAAGGTCACATCAAGGTGCGTGCAACGGGTTGTAGGGCATTTGCAGGAGGGTGGGCCAGGTTGTAGGTATTTAATCTTCTAGGATTTGATGGGCAGGAGTTGTGAAAATTTAAAATTCATGGGAGTAGCAAAATTTCAGACGTTGGTTTTCCCCCTTCCGGTGATACGCATAAGTAGAATTGGATATCCCAAACAAGTGCAATGTGGCCTCAAATGCTTCAAAACACAAATAGGCCAAAGGGCACCCTATCGGGTTTGATGCTGTGTATTATGAAATGCAATGACCTTTGGCAATTTTATGAGCCATATAGCAAGCAAATGCATGGAAAAAGAAACAACTCAAAATTGTAAATAATGTTGGATTTATTAAAAGATCTTTGCACATGCACAAATTGCACATTTTCAACTGCTTCCATTTTAGGGTGAATCTAGATACCAATACTAATAACCTCCTAACAAGTATCAATGTTTTAAGACCACCATGCAATAGTCCCACTAGTTTGGATTCCAAAATTTCAATCCGTTTTGGTTTTCAAACAAATAAAAAAAATTATGGAGCGTGCCCTCAAATGGGTGTGCATCACTTTAGCACAACATTGGAGGCCCGTTAATCCATGCCTAATGTTCTCATTTAGGTGTGTTCTTGGATTGATGAGAAGCTCACGTATTGTAAATTTGAATGATTACTTGGTTGCATGTATGCACAGAACATAATGTTGATGTTTTTGAATAAATTGCTATATTCTATAGTTTTCAAGATGCATGCTTCACATGCAACATAGCACTTGTAATGCTTTAATGGTCTCATTCCAAATTGTTATTCCATAATTTTTTAGTCTCATGTTCAAGTTTAGAATGTGTACTACAACTTAAAGACAAAGTTTGTCGAATTTCGTTGATCAATGCATAAGTTATGGGTCACACAAGATATCTATATACAAAAAGTTCTGGATGGTAGCTTCAAATTTTCTATTGTAAAATGCAGCTCCAGTAAAGCATGTGTGAATCTTGTCTTCCCTCAAAGTTAATCTTCAAGGCTATGACCCTCACGACCATTTGATGACATAGCCAACTATCATGATCAATGGCTTGCGAGTCTTGCCCAATCTGGGCCGTTGATCATGATGCCAAAGTTTTTAAGGGGGGTTTTAAAATGTTATGAATATTTGGGCTATCGATTACTCGCACCCAAGTACCGAACTCGTGACCTGTAGCTCCATAGAGCAGAGTTTTAACCACCTACCCATCCAACGGTTCGTTACAAAAAATTAATGTTATCATAGCCTCATCAAGGTCCGCAGTCGGCTAGAATTAAATCAGCCGTCTAATATCACCATCTCCATTGACCTTGCAATCGAGGAAGCATGATGTGCCTTCATGAGATGCAGTAGCCTATCGCTTTCATTTTTAGGATGGCGTCTCCCGCAAACATATATATATATATATATATACATATAGAGAGAGAGAGAGAGAGAGAGAGGAGTGACGGAGAGCAAGAGATATGCGAGAGAGAGAGAGAGAGAGCGAGAGAGAGAGAGAGAGAGAGAGAGAGAGGAGTGACGGAGAGCAAGAGATATGAGAGAGAGAGAGAGAGAGAGAGAGAGAGAGAGAGAGAGAGAGAGAGAGAGGACCGAGAGGGCGATAGGGAGGAGAGAGAGAGAGAGAGGGAGAGAGAGAGAGAGAGAGAGAGAGAGAGAGAGAGAGAACTAGCACAATTTTGGGCTAGAGATAGAGGGCATAAATAATAATTTTTGTATATATATATATATATATATATATATGTATATATATACATATATACAATAATAATTTCACCACTAATGAGGGGTCTTGAAACTTGAAATTTTAATTCTTTGAATTAAAGAATTTCTAAGATCCCACCTTGAGACCTAGTGGAGCGGGTCTCTAGCCCTATGTAGCCCGTGGTAGACGGGTCTGGTTACTCGTCACTTGGAGGTTGTGACATGCGAGGTGCCAAAGATGCCGCTCCCTAACGTGGCAGCTCCGTAACGTGGCTGCTCCCTAACGTGGCAGCTCCCTAACAAGCTCATGCATCCCAAACGTCGCTTCGTTTCCTTGTGCCAACAGCCAAACATTCGACTTCCGCACAATCTTTTATCACCATCTTTCGCCCAATCTCTACTTGCATTATGGTTTTGTGCGCGACGCTTTCTGCCCACTCGCATAAACCTTACGTGTTGCTTTGCTCAATTAACATGGGCTGGGACGCTAGGATCTTTGTCCTCGCAATGTCTCCTCCCGACTTGGCTTGACACAGTCTCTGGCAGGGCACCTAGAACGGGATACAGTTTCTGACCACGCTTGAAGAAACCATGGCGCAGGCAAGGACGATACTTGCAGTTGTGAAGAACCCCGAGCAGATTCCAGGAACGGTACCGACATCCACATGGAGTCCTCTTGAGATGCGACCTTCTGCAATTGACGTGCCGTCGCGCCAGGTCTCGTTTTCGATTTCTTCTCATGGTAACGCCTGGTGATTCTCTCCACTCACTACGTTTATAGCCGATTTTTTTCACGGAGCTTGAACAAAAGAGCCACGACGTTCTCTCATATTTGCCGACCATTCTTTAACAGCAAAGAGTGCGATTGATCTCGCTCCACCGGTCCATCATTCGAGAGCGCTTAACAAGCTCCAGGGACTGCTTTCCGAAAATCATTACCTTCAACCATCATCAAGCTATGCAGAAGAAGAAAGAGGGAAGCTGAATACGGAAACAGAACTAGACGAAAGAGGTGGGAACTCCCCGTCGGAGGAAGGGAGATTTGCACAGGCTGGCGAAAATTCAAAGCGAATATCGCCCATGGCAGATGCTAGCCCTCCTTCCCCGAGGCAGGATGATCAATGGTCGTTGTCCAGAGATTCTGATACGGGATACAGACCTAGGAGATTGTCGTCATTCACAGAATCAGAGAGCGAATCTGAGTGGGAAGAGGAATCATCACGAGGTGACAACCATGCGGCCAATGAACCCCGATCTCGGCTCTCTAGACAACTCAGCGCTCGGGCAAAGTACGCGGCATGGAAAAGCCTGGCGAATTTCGCGAAATCAGAGGGCATGGATTTGCAGAAACAAGTTGAGGAGCAGAAAAGACGAAGATTAGCGCAGGATGATAATCAGCAGACGCAAGCAAAGACAGAACTGGAGGACATGCGGCGGCTGATCCAAGACCGACGGCGCAGTTCAGACGAGTACTTAATTCCTACAGAGTCAGAGAGAGATTGTTCACCTGAACCAAGATCGAGACGAGGAAGAATGTCTTCAGGATCCGATAACTCGCCCTCAAGGCGAGACTCCACATTCTTTGATCAACAAAAAGATCTGAAACTGCTGGTGGAAGACCCAGACAAAGCTCTACATTGGCTGCAAGGAGAAACAGAAAAGAATCGTAAAGGTATTGTGGTCTCGGAGGAGCGCATGCTAATTCTTTTACAGGCTATTGCCGATCGTGCCACGAAATCTGGCGTCCGAGATTCAATCACAAGCCTGCAGCTGGAGGATTGGGTGCCCGCAGAGAAACTTAAGGAGGCTGAAAGGAGGACAAGCATAGCAGAGGAACAATTAAAATTGTATGAACCACTCTTACGAGAAGATACGACGGCTGACGGAGGCGAACAGCAGCGCATGAGTCTTACGAAAATCAAAACTCTTGAAAGGCATCTCATGCACATGAAGAAATTTACCGAGGATAAGCAGTCTGACCTGAAGAAGCAGCTTATTGACGCAGAAGCGAGATCGCGACGATCTCCAAATATTGCTCGCCAAAATATTTAGCCAGAGCAGCTGAAGAAGAGCATACAGGATCTTGACAATCACAAGAGACGAATAGTGCAACTTGAGGCTGCGTTTAATGATCTCGTACGCCTTCTCCGCAGCGAGCAGTCAAAGAGAAGCGAAGCAGAAAGTAAGGTTCAGCAAGTCAATTCTCAGCTCAAAAGACAAATGGCAACGACGCGCACAGAGAGGGTGCTGAATAAGCAACCAGCAAGATCGGCATCAGCACTTTCTGGTGGAACGCCCGAACCCTTGCAGGAGAGGCTGGTTGCCGGACAACAATCGCCTATCATATTCGGAAAACAGTCTGCTTTTGTGGAAGAACCGTCTAATCGCTTGGATCCTCCACGAGGCCGTCCTCCCGATCGCCGTAACCGCACGCCGGAAAGGCGTGGCGGGAGTAGAAATTCCAGAACTGGAACTATTACACCCTCCGAGACTCCCAGGAAACTAATGTACGACGACGCCCGGAGCCTAGAGCAAACTCTTGTTCGCGATCGCTCCCCGCTTGATCAGACGCTGAAATTGAGAACTTCAGAGCTCATTGCAGAGAGTCACGCGAAGGAGTTGGAGGAATATATGCGAAAGGCCTTTCAGGCCGGCAGATGGGATGGTTTGAAGAACTTGGAGGTTTATTCTGAGAAGAAGATAATCGCCACGAAAGAGGAGACTTCGGCTTGGGAGTACAGGAGCGCCCATTTCGACTCCAACAAAGATGCCGCTTCCAGAGATCAGTGGGAATGGCTCGATTTCAAGTCCGTAACCAATATACCGATCAGCCGAAGAACAGCGAGTCCAAACAGATCCGAGGGCCTGCATGGGGAGCAGCGTGATTATCACATTGACGAATTGACCAATCGGATGTATCAGGAGAATGGACAAGCGAAAGATATTGGAGTTCTGAGTGTTGAGAATGATGACATAGTCCAGCCGTCAAAGAGAACGGTGCCCGACCTGGGGTACAGAGTCCAAACGCAAAAGATCAGCGAGACGGGCGACGATCCGAAGGGTGGAGAGAGCAAACAAGGATTTAAAGTGGAAAGCAGAGCAGAGACGAAATTTTCCGAAAGGATCGATGAAAACGCTGATGAATTGGCGAGGAAACGGGATGTAAGACGAGACGGGCAGCAGCAGCAGCAGGCGAGCAAGCCGATGAAGCGCTTCAAGAGCTTTCCTGGAGTTTCTACGAATCTGGTAGAGCAGTCAGGGGATCGAAAGGCAATGACAAACGAGCTGGGCCGGGGTGATGGAGGATTAAGGAAGTTGATCAAGCCTGAGGTGGAGATCTTGAAAGGGATGATGAAACCAGACGTCTGGATGGAGTCTGTGAACATGGAGGAATCAGAGGAAGCAAAAGGTGATTTGAAGATGGCAGAGACGGACGATCGGAAGAGAACAGAAGGTGGCGTTGCGATAACCCAAATGGAGACGAGAACCACAGAGCAGCAGGAACAGCATCAAATTAGGGCTGAAGAGCTTCTTCACGTTAGCCAGGGTGCCCGAATTAGCGATCAACTCCAAGGTACGATTGTGCCGTCGCTCGACGGAGTTGCGCAGGAAGATTATGACAGAGGCCAGCGCAGAAGAGCGGACAAGGTTGCCAAATACTCAAGAGTGACAGAATCGAGCAGTCGACTGCACGTGACGGATGGCAACGCGTCGACGGGAATGAGGTGGGAGGGGACGACGGAAATGGACGACACAATCCAAGTTTTGCCGCCGCTGGGAGCTCGGCCCACAACCAACACGGTGGATTGGGGCGATAAGAGGAAGATGAACGAAACAATGGTGAATGAATTGGGGCATCGATTGGGGGTGCATGAGGAGGTGATGAACAAGACGACGGAGCGCGATCAAATTAGGGTTCCGTCGGTGCGGGAGGAGGGGCATCAGATGGACGCAAGAAATGCAAAACAATCCGTCAAGGGACGGCAGCGGGGGCAGCAAATGGAGGGGATGAAGACGAAGGTGGACGCGAACGACAATATGTGGAGTATGTCGACAGAAGTCGAGGAAGAGAGGAGGGTTGCATTGACGGACAAAATTAGGGCTCCAGAATTGCTGCATGGGAAGCCGGAAATGGAGGATGAGATGACGTACAAAACTAGGGTTACGGCAGTGGTTGATGGCGAAACGAGTACGTCGCTGGAAGACGTGACTCGCAGGCTGAGCGCCCTTGAGATCACACAGGAAGCTCACCTGCTTGCCGGCCAACTGAAGCACCGCATCCGTCTTTTTCTGCTCCAGCTCTTGCTCTTCGCCTTCGCCTTCGTTCTGGCTGGCTTCCCCTTTTCCTGGCACCCTACGCCTCCGCCGCCCACTTAGCATACTGTCGACGCTCATATCCCTTCGTATTGCGTCTGCCATCCGATCTCCCAGTCCTTGTTCTTCTCCTCCACCACCTGCCCGAAGGAGCGCCTCATGAGCTATCTCCGACATTCACGACAGCTTCTGCTCTGTCGTCGGAGATCAGGTTCACCATTTCTAGTGATTTTCGATACTTTGACGGCGCTATATATTGACCAGCTTCCTTGTTCGCCTTCTGGAATCTGCACCCGTTCGAAGATCACGTAACATTCGATACTTTCCCGGCGGTCGTCAGGTAACTTCAGGCATCTTAATTGGTAATCTTGTACATTTTTCGAATTTTGTCATGTAACAAGCGTGCACAGTACATTTAACACGGCTTCTCCAATCTGTCGTAGGTTGACCGTTGACCAGCTGCATGAGTTTCGATATTTTGACGGCGGTACTCTTAATGTTATTGGACAAGAGGGTAGTTATTTTGTTGGATGTTACGACTTACGATATATAAGGAGTTTCCGGCTCGGAAATTTCGAATCTTTTCGGGCTAGGCCTTAGCGATGGGATTTTTGTAAGAAGCTAAAACCGATTATAGTAATTTCAAAAATTTGGCCATGATTTTCTCCACGTTTCTCTCTCTTCTTCTTCTTTCTTCTTTTTCTTCTCTCTCTAAGCTGCTTCTTCTTCTCTCTCTCTCAGCTTTCAGTTTGCCAGGGCAGGCCTCTTGAATGTATTCACTTGTTTATGCTGGCCTCTTGAATGTATTCACTTGTTTAAGCATAAAGTGGTGTTTATTAGCACTCACTCCTTAGAGTCAACTACCTCGCTTCTTAGAGTCCACTAGCTTAGGAATGGATTTGACGGCTTTTAAAAATAAACGGCTTAAGAGTTCTCGAAAATATACTAAGTGAAGCCATGCATATATAGAAGGCTTGTTTAGTTGTACATGAGAGGTTCTCTGTCCTTCGTAGTTTGTTGCTCAAGTATATCCTCCTTCATGAAGTTTGATGCCACGGTCCATAGCTCGTATTCCATCGAGGTTCAACACAGAGTTGATAGGTTAATCAAGTTCATTAGTACTTAACGGCTCTTATATCCAGTGGTTTTGAATCAAACGGGTTTCTCTCGTATCATTTCAATCCATCTTTGGTTCTTGCGGGTCAAAATGTGTCGCTCTGTGCTTTGGAGTACATCTCGGGCACGCTTTTTGTATGCTGCACGATACTGTCATTTCTTGTCCCAATCCCATACAAGGCCTTAGCTTCTATAAGGCAATCACATGTACGTGTCCACAGGGAAGCCAAAGGAAGGATAGAGCGCTGACCTGTTTGTGCTATCACCGTGTATTTAAATGGCCTAATATTCCATCTAAAACTCTCGAATTCTCAAATTGTCGTTTCAAGTATGCGGCATGGGGCACCCAAACATTGTCTTGCATGACTCTATCTATACTATGACCCCTTAGATTGCAAGGACTGCCATATACACAACAAGACAAAGCAACTATAGACACGCTTGTTAAACGCGCAAAATAGCGGGCGACGTGTTTATAGGCGTTGCTAGAATAGTGAAAATATGAGTGCGTCTAATAGCGCGTCTATTTAGGCATCTATTAGTGTGTCTATTAGCGCGTCTGCACTGTGAATTAGACGCGGATTTAGATGCAAAACAGAGAATACAGAAAGTGAGATTTTGGTGCAGGCTGATAAATGTACATCACTACTTTCCAAACATTGCCCATGATTACCAAAGCACATAATTTTAACAAAAATATCAATGCTTTTTGGCAAACCCACATATAAAAAAATTAAGTGAGGTGAGGAGAATCAGACAATATGTAAAATAGTTTTGTCAATATCAATGATGGGCTACGGTTCAATCTCATCCTCAATGAGATCAACCCTTGCCAAACTATCTACTTCAAAATCCAAACCAGTGTTGAGATCTACAAATACATTCAGCCCACTACTACTTGTGCTACTCATGTGCTCATCAAAATCAGCATCACCAATGGTAGACTCGTCCTCATAGGTAATGGCCTTAATATTTGTATCTCCTATCTCATGATCATCCTCCTCTCTCGTATCACAGTCATCATCACCTCCATGGCCATGATCATCCTCCATACACTCCATATTAGTAAATGTACTATACATCACTTTGGAATGTGGCCTAATAGGTATGACATGCCACCACCTATTATTATCCACCATTGGTCGATAGACAACCTAATTCAAATGCAAATACAATCATGTTATTTTCCTTGCATCGAAGGCATCAAATATCTAAAAGTGAGTATTTTTATATGTGTGTACAATACCTATTCACATTGTTGTGGTAGTACTAGTGTGTCCTTCTTACTTTGCCAAAACTTTGTGGAGTCAATAGTTACAAAGTCACTTGCATGGCGTTTGATTGTTGCATTAGGGCCTCTTTCCACCATGTCCTTAAACCACTTTACATCCAAAACATACACAAAGAAGCGTCGAAAGTCAAGCTTAATAATATCTTGGATTCACTACAAGGCATAGGCCATTTTTCAACGGAAATACTGACGCTTTTTACATTAAATTTTTTTTTTTCACGGGCGCAAAGGTCGCTATAAAAGTCATTAAAATCATCGGAAAAGGAGCGTCGCTATAAACCATCGCTATATAGCGACGCTATTAATCGTCGCTATATAGCGACGATGACAAATGTCGCTATATAGCGACACTGTTAATCGTCGCTATATAGCGACACTGGTAAACGTCGCTATATAGCGATGATTAGCAGAAGTAAAAAAAAAGGGTTAGTGGGGCTAAACAGGGCTTCCTTTTGGCCCTGTTTAGCCCCACTAATCCTTTTTTTTTTTGTAATTACAAAAGAAAGTTTTTTATAACAAAATTTCCCTTGCTTGCAGGGTGATACAAAATTGTTCTTGTGAACGATGAGGAAGAAATGCATATACATATACAACTACGTTTGTAACAAAATTACCCTGTGAAAGGGCGATACAAAATTGCTCAAACGAGCGGATATACAAAATGCTACTACCACTACTCATCCGAATCCGAATCGTCTTATTGGCCTGTTCCTTGGTCCTCGACACTTGCGTCTTCTCCCTCGTCCCCGACACCTATGTCTTCTCCCTCGTCCTCGGCACCTGCGTCCGATCCTTGCCCCTATTGATCGCTCGTCTCTGATGATGGGACGCTTGAGCTTTGACCCTAAGAGTGAACCATATAAATCGAAAATTAGATTGGAACTTAAATTAAAAAGTGAGATTACAAGTAGGAGTAAACTTATACCGTGCGAGCAGCCACCTCAGCCCAATGGACTGTCGCTCCCATTGCCTCTTGCTCAATGAACCACGGCTTTGTTCCTATCCGAAATGCGCACCGCGTCTTTGCATCCGTAGGAAGACGACCCATCGCAGCTTGCTGTGGATCCAATTTACGAGAGTTAGAGCTAGCTAAAGTGCATGTAATATGTAAGTAAAACAAATAGAACAATACATTAAATGGGAAGAAGTAGACTTACCACGGTTGCCGCGAACGCATACCGTCTGCCTGCACCAAAGTGTGAAGTACCTACGATGTCCAGCCGTCTCGTCGCAGCCCTCCTCTGACCCTCGAACATTTCGGGATGGTCCCTATGTTGCTTCTTGAAGTACTTCCAATCAGCTTTGTCTGCCCAGCTGGGTTTAGCCAACCCCTTTGTAATGGAAGTACGCAAGGTTGATCTGCGATGCTTTAGGACCAAACCCATGCGCTCGAGCATATAATTGTTATTAAACTCCACATTTGGCGGATTAGGGTATCTTTGTTTTAACTCATCGATCACCGCCTACTTCTTTTGGGCATCTTGATACCGCCAATCGATATTTATGCCGCTCTTGAAGTGATGACTCAGCAACCTCCTCATGGCGGCCATCACTACTTTGCCCTTTTTGTCTTCTATTATCTCTCCGGCAGATGTGATTTGATAGGAGAGATCCCTTGATGAGTAAGGGGGACTGACGGTAGCAGAGTCTGAAGGAGTGGAAGCTACGCGACTGCTTCCGGATCGAGGAGTAGCTGTGGGAGTAGGAGAGGGAAAGGGACCTGACTGATACTGTGTCTCCGAACCAAGTGGAGACCTAAAGGAGCGTGAGTGTGCTGACTCGTCTACATCTCCTGAGTCAGCACAACATGAGCTGCCCATCCTACTCTTCCTTCCCTTGCGGGAGGCATGCGCAGGTGATGATCCCGCGGTCAAAGGGGCGTGAGGGGATGGCTGGGCAGTACGTCCACTCGTCGGTGTAGGGGAAGGAATTGCGAAGGTCCTCTGAGAGAGCAGAGAGAAGAATCTCACTGCTTCCTCATCGCTCATCTGCGCTACAAACTCGTCGGGAGTCCCGACAAAGCCATGCGCGGCTAGCAAAGGAGTCCCCTGAGGAGTAGTCGCAGTGCTACGTGGAAGAGGGGTCGGACCAGGGGTAGTCACAGTGCTAGGACCGAGAGGAGTCGGACCAGGGGTAGTCCTCGGGGTAGTCGCCTGAGAGGAATCAAAGTCCTCTGGAGAATATAGATCGTGAGCTCTCCTCCTGCGAGGCTGTCCGTACTCGTCGGATGAGCGACGTGATCCCATGTCTAACATAGACACAAACACGAAAACAAAAATTAAAAAACAAACATGATCATTCTCATAGGCATAGGCATAGGCCAGAAGAAAGAAGAGGGAAAGGAAAGAAGAGGGAAAGGAAAGAGGGAAGAAGAGGGAAAGATAAGAGGGAAAGAAGATGTAAAGGAAAGAAAAGAATGAGAATGAGGAAATAGAGAATGAGAGAAGGGGGAAATAGAGAAGGGGAAAGAGATGAGGGAAAATAGAGAAGGAGAGAAGGGGGAAATGAGAGAAGGGGGAAATAGAGTGGGAAATAGAGAATGAGCTTATGCAGAAATAGAGAATGAGCTTATGCTTCTCTCATTCTCTATTTCTGCATAAGCTCACGCATCAGCATGAGCTTATGCGGAAACTTAAGCATAAGCTCATGCTCATGCGGAAACTTAAGCATAAGCTCATGCTCATGCATGAGCATAAGCATGAGCTTATGCTTAAGCATAGGCATCGGAAATAGGGAAGGAGCTTATGCATAAAATAGAGAATGAGTTTCCGCATGCTTATGCTCATGCGGAAAAAGAGAAGGAGCTTATGCAGAAAAAGAGAAGGAGAGAAGCTTATGCGGAAACTCATTCTCTATTTCCGCATAAGCTCCTTCTCTTTTTCCGCATGAGCTTATGCTTATGCTCATGGGTGAGCATGAGCTTATGCTCATGTTTTCGCATATGCGGAAATAGAGAATGAGACAAGCATAAGCTTCTCTCATTCTCTATTTCCGCATATGCTCATGCAAAAGCTTATTTCATTCTCTATTTCCGCATAAGCTTCTCTCGTTCTCTATTTCCGCATAAGCTTCTCTCATTCTCTATTTCCGCATAAGCTTCTTATGCGGAAAAAGAGAAGGAGCTTATGCGAAAATAGAGAAGGAGCTTATGCATAAAAAGAGAAGGAGGAGCTTATGCGGAAAAAGAGAAGGAGCTTATGCATAAAAAGAGAAGGAGCTTATGCGGAAACTTAAGCATAAGCTCATGCTCATGCGGAAAAAGAGAAGGAGCTTATGCTCATGCGGAAATAGAGAAGGAGCTTATGCGGAAAAAGAGAAGGAGCTTATGCGGAAAAAGAGAAGGAGAGAAGCATAAGCTTCTCTCATTCTCTATTTCCGCATAAGTTTATGCGGAAACTTACGCATAAGCTCATGCTCATGCATGAGCATAAGCATGAGCTTATGCTTATGCTTAAGCATAAGCATAAGCATAAGCTCATGCTTATGCTCATGCGGAAATAGAGAAGGAGCTTATGCTCATGCGGAAAAAGAGAAAGAGCTTATGCGGAAAAAGAGAATGGGAGAAGCATAAGCTTCTCTCATTCTCTATTTCCACATAAGCTTATGTGGAAACTTATGCATAAGCTCATGCTCATGCATGAGCATAAGCATGAGCTTATGCTTATGCTTATGCTTAAGCATAAGCATAAGCATAACCTCATGCTTATGCTCATGCGGAAATAGAGAAGGAGCTTATGCTCATGCGGAAATAGAGAAGGAGCTTATGCGGAAAAAGAGAAAGAGCTTATGCCGAAAAAGAGAATGAGAGAAGCATAAGCTTCTCTCATTCTCTATTTCCGCATAAGCTTATGCGGAAACTTACGCATAAGCTCATGCTAATGCATGAGCATAAGCATGAGCTTATGCTTATGCTTATGCTTATGCTCATGCATGAGCATAAGCATGAGCTTATGCTTATGCTTAAGCATAAGCATAAGGAGAGCATAAGCATAAGCTAATGCTTATGCTCATGCGGAAAAAGAGAAGGAGCTTATGCTCATGCGGAAAAAGAGAAGGAGCTTATGCTCATGCGGATCAAGAGAAGGAGCTTATGCGGAAAAAGAGAATGAGAGAAGCATAAGCTTCTCTCATTCTCTATTTCTGCATAAGCTCATGCAGAAACTTAAGCATAAGCTCATGCTCATGCATGAGCATAAGCATGAGCTTATGCTCATGCGGAAAAAGAGAAGGAGCTTATGCTCATGCGAAAAAAGAGAAAGAGCTTATGCGGACAAAGAGAATGAGAGAAGCATAAGCTTCTCTCATTCTCTATTTCCATATAAGCTTATGCGGAAACTTATGCATAAGCTCATGCTCATGCGGAAATAGAGAAGGAGCTTATGCGGAAAAAGAGAAAGAGCTTATGCGGAAAAGAGAATATAAGCTTCTCTCATTCTTATGCGGAAAAAGAGAAAGAGCTTATGCGGAAACTTACGCATAAGCTCATGCTCATGCATGAGCATAAGCATGAGCTTATGCTTATGCTTATGCTTATGCTTAAGCATAAGCATAAGCATAAGCTCATGCTTATGCTCATGCAGAAAAAGAGAAGGAGCTTATGCTCATGCGGAAATAGAGAAGGAGCTTATGCGGAAAAAGAGAAGGAGCTTATGCGGAAAAAGAGAATGAGAGAAGCATAAGCTTCTCTCATTCTCTATTTCCGCATAAGCTTATGCAGAAACTTACGCATAAGCTCATGCTCATGCATGAGCATAAGCATGAGGTTATGGTTATGCTTATGCTTAAGCATAAGCATAAGCATAAGCTCATGCTTATGCTCATGCGGAAATAGAGAAGGAGCTTATGCTCATGTGGAAAAAGAGAAAGAGCTTATGCGGAAACTTACGCATAAGCTCATGCTCATGCATGAGCATAAGCATGAGCTTATGCTTATGCTTAAGCATAAGCATAAGCTCATGCTTATGCTCATGCGGAAATAGAGAAGGAGCTTATGCGGAAAAAGAGAAAGAGCTTATGCGGAAAAAGAGAATGAGAGAAGCATAAGCTTCTCTCATTCTCTATTTCCGCATAAGCTCATGCGGAAACTTACGCATAAGCTCATGCTCATGCATGAGCATAAGCATGAGCTTATGGTCATGCTTATGCTTAAGCATAAGCATAAGCATAAGCTCATGCTTATGCTTAAGCATAAGCATAAGCATAAGCTCATGCTTATGCTCATGCGGAAATAGAGAAGGAGCTTATGCTTATGCGAAAAAAGAGCTTATGCGAATGAGAGAAGGGGGAAATAGAGAAGGGGGAATGAGAGAAGCATAAGCATAAGAGAATAAGAGGGAAAGGAAATAGAGAATAAGAGGGAAAGGAAAGAGAGAAGGGAAAAGAGAGAGGGGGAAAGAGAGAAGGGGGAAAGAGAGAATAAGAGAAGAGGGAAAAAAGAGAAGGGGGAAAAATGAGAAAAAGAGAAGGGGGAAGACGGAAAGAGAGAGAGGGGAAGAGAGGGTTCCTACGCCCATCACTGCAGCTAGCGCTTAAGGCACTAGCTGCAGGCCAATGCAAATAACAAAAATATTAAATGGAAAGAAGAGGAAGCACTTACCTGTAAAAGTATGTCCCGCTCGGTGTAGTGGACTGGCCCCACAAAAGAGAGAGTATGTCCCGCTCGGTGTAGTGGACTGGCCCTACAAAAGAGAGAAAACAACCCATTTTTTCAAATAAGATGTTAGTGGAAAGAGGAGATCACAAAAGCAACTTCTTGAAAGGAGACAAGGAAAGAGAAGATTGAGGAGACAAGGAAAGAAGGAGATTGAGGAGACAAGGAGAAAGAGAAGGAAGAGAAATACAGGAAGAAGAGGTGAGTTTTCTTTCTTTCTTTCTTGAAATCTCGTTTTTTGTTTCAATCCTTTCAAATCAAGCATGAAAACTAGTTTACAACTTTAGCAATACAAGTAGAAACACTCACAAAACCAAAGCTAACAAACAAACAACCTACATTGTTGAAACAAACTCACCTCTTGAAGAACTTTCTTTCTGGAAACCAAAGAGGGAAAAAGGAGAGAGAGGGAGCGCAAGAGGTAGGAGAAGGGTGAGGAGTGGAAAATAGAGTGGGAGGTTGCTTGGAATAGATGGGAGGTCGTCGAAAATAGGTGGGAGGAGATTTTGGATTGCTTACTTGAGAGATTAGGAATGGCTTGAGCAAAACGCCGCGCGTTTTGGGTTTTAACCCACAGCGTCGCTATATAGCGACACTGTTTCGTCGCTATATAGCGACGTTTTAATTTAAAGCTCGCTATATAGCGACGTATTAAATTTAAAACGTCGCTATATAGCGACGGAACAGAGCGTCGCTATATAGCGACGCTTACTGTTTATTTTTTTGTATGGCCTCCAGTGAAGCTCAAACATGCTATGCTTATAATTGTCAATATCTCCTCTTACTATATAGCCTTACTATATAGGATTTTTTGTTTCAATCCTTACTATATAGCGACATCATTCTTTTTATATGGCCTCAAGAGAAGCTCAAATTAAACATGCTATGCTCATAATTGTCAATATCTCCTCTTCATGCTTATGTTATGGTTTTATAAGTGTAGATGGAAGGGACGAGTGGAAGCTCATCCGATGATGCGCCAACGCCCGGGAGCACGAAGTGGCTTACGGAGAGGTTATATTGTTATTGCACTCATTGCAAGCGAGAAGTACGACATCAACATCGTATTATCATGCGCCACTTGCGGATGTATGGGGAGGAGCCGGAACCAGTACCCCCCGTTGGTGTTGCACATGTTGATGGATCATCGGTAAGTCAAAGCTATTTAAGTTCGCAATCTTATTGTATACCCGGAAATAGAAGATCTTCTATTTACACGAATGAGCTTATGACAGGATGAGGAGGGTGACGAGGGTACACATATACCTTCTCACTACATCCCACGTACACGTGATGTCAGAGTCTGAGGTGAAAATGCGAGAGTTGCAATCAACACAATTGTACGAGGGTGCTAGGATGTCTAAACTACGTGCTTGTCTCTCAATCTTGAATCTACAAGTACAGTATGGGTGGTCGGATACAAGTGTCTCGGCCTTAATGAGGTTAGCCCTTGCATTAATTTGACTTATTATTTGGATATTGTTTGTTTTGAGAATCATCATTTGGATAATGTCTTTGTCATAGGTTGCTCCAGAAGATGTTGCCTGCACCAAATACCATGCCCGCATCAAGAGATGAAGCGAAAAAGATGCTAACAATGGTGGGTATGGATTATGATACCATCCATGCTTGCCGTAATGATTGTATTCTCTTTCGTCGTGAGCATGGAGATTTGGCTAGTTGTCCAAAGTGTGGGGAACAACGATATAGAGATGACTTGCAGGGTGAGAGGATACCGGTAAAGGTCTTAAGACACTTTCCCATCATTGCAAGAATACAACACATGTTTCGATGCAAATCCATAGCGGAGTTGATGACATGGCATGCATCTCATCGGTCCACTGATCACACATTGAGGATTCCCGCAGATTGTGCAGCTTGGAAGCACATAGATAATCAGTGGCCGGACTTTGTGAGAGAGCCACGCAACTTACATCTTGGGCTAGCCATGGACGGCGTGAATCCTTTCGGGTTACGCTCGACATCTTGGTCGACATGGCCCATAGTCGTGGTGAATTACAATATCCCACCATGGCTAACAATAAAAAAGGGACACCTCATGCTTGCACTACTTGTGCCAGGAAAGTACAAGGCAAAAAACATGGACATGTACATGGCACCTTTGATAGAGGAGTTACAGATATTATGGAGAGGAGTGCAGGTCTTGGATATTTCCAGAGCTCCTAGGCATACCAATGATATTTTGGTCAGGGGTATCTTGATGTGGACCATGCATGACTACCCAGGATATGGAGAGTGCGCAGGTACGTGGTTATGTCTTTACATGTACAATGAGGGATTATGCTTTTTTTACTCTCTTTTGCACGCATGTCTTGTACTAACATATTCATGCACGCATGCAGGACTTGTTACAAGTGGGTACCATGCTTGTCCTGTTTGTGGACCCGCTCTGAAATCGCTTGCACGCTACTCCAAACATATGAGGAAAAATGTTTATGAAGGTCATGCTCGATACCTTCCGCTCGACCATCTCGCACGTGGAGGTCAGCTTGATCCACCACCATCATATTTGAAAGCAAGTGATTGGATTCAAGCTTGAAGGGAGAATGGAGAGGAACCTCCTCCTGGTATGAAGAGGCTATCGATCTTTCACGATCTTCCTTATTGGGGTCAGTTACAAATCAATCATCTCTTGGATCCCATGCATATCTTTAAGAATGTGGGGGCTACCATTTGGGCACACTTGGTTGGTTCCAAGGACTCGAGAGGAGTGCGAGAAGACTTGCGTGCTATGAATAGGATGTCTCGTTTGTGGCCCCAAGTGCATGCTTCAGGAAAAGTTGTCCTCCCAAAAGCAACGTGGATCCTCTCTACGAGGGAGGAGGCAGCGATCAAGGCAGACATTGCCTCTTTTCAAACACCGACAGGATACATGCGTTGCTTGAAAGGAGCATTTTCAAAGGACAATAAGCTTAGTGGCCTCAAGTGCCATGATTGGCACAAGGTCTTACAGGTATTCTAAGTAGAATTAGTGTACCGATAATAGTGATGCATTAGCGTAATTATTATTATGTTATATTGTTGACATGATTTCATTGTTGCTTTGATAGTTCATCCTTCCAATTACAATAAAAGGGTGCTTACAAGAAGATGTTAGAAATGCTATATTCAAGATCTGTGGTATTGTGAGGTATGCTTACTATCAATTCGCATTATGTATTTTCTTCATGGACATGTGAAATAGGTGGATATCTCAAATATCTTACATATGCATGGACATGTGAAATAGGTGGATATCTCAAAAAGAGATCTCTATATCGAGCATCGAGAAGGCTAGGGTGGAATCCATCGAAACCGTATGCTTGCTTGAGAAGCACTTTCCCTCAAGCATTATGACAACTCAAGTCCACTTGCTTGTGTACATAGTTGATGAGGTGGCTATAGTAGGTACCGTTCATAATCGATGGATGTTTTTTCTCGAGCGGTTTATGAAAACTTTAAAGGGGTTTGTAAGACAAAGAGCAAGACCAGAAGCAAGCATGGCAGAGGGATGGCTTGTGCAAGAGTCATTAGTATATATCACAGAGTTTCTTGCATCCACGGATCCTGATATGCCGCAAGCTTGGCACAACAAGGATGATGATCGCATCATTGGCGAGGTCCCCCAAGGAAAAGGGATTGAAAGAAAGATGAGCGAAGAGCAAATGGAGAAATTCAATAAGTTTTGTATCCTCAATAGCCCTGAGATGTAGAAGTGGATTGAGAGATATGAAGTGGCCAAAGCAGAAAGAATAAATGCAAGGACGAGATTCAGAGTAATGTACAGGCGATCACAACCATATCCATGAGATCTGGCTCTTCTCCCTACTCACATGTCACTTGATTGGCTACAACTAGCTGTACGTAAAGCCGAATGTGATGGAGAGACAATAAACGAGCGCGAGCGGGAGTTATCATCTGGATGCATGGTGCATGTAAGTTTCTTATCTCTTGACGTAATTAAGTAATTATTTGTGGCAATATATGCTATAAAATAGGTGCATCTTCATTGTTTTAATGATGCTCTTTTACAGTACAAAAAGTACAGTGCATTATGGTCATATGGACGACATTTTCGCGTGGAACGCATCGATTCAAAGAGAGTCACGTATGATTGTGGAGTCATGGCTAACTTCACACAAGATAGCCGAGCAAGTGCTTCGGATACCAATCTTCTCTCCTCAGTTGGATTATTGTGGAACCATACGCGACATCTATAAAATTGATTTCAGACGATTTACTATTTTCCTTCTTGATGTAAAATGGTTTAGAACTACTTACAACGGTCCCCATGCAACAGTGAGAAAAGATAGTAGCGGTCTCTTTGCAATAGACTCCACCAAACATTGGACCGATGAAAGTGATACTTTTGTTCTTCCCGAGCACTGTGAGCAGGTGCATACTAATGATTTAATTAGTCGAAGCTTTCGTTTTTTAAGTCCATTGATATATATATAATTGACGACATTTGGCACGTGATTTTTCATCTTCAATATAGATGGTTTTTCATCCGGATCATTCTGATCCAAGATGGTGGTATGTGATCCAAGTTGCACCACGAAGTAAGCAGATTTTTGAAGATCGAGATGTGGATATGGAGATGCCACTACCAATGCCGGATCCAATTGATGAATCTAGCGAAGAAGATGCAGATCACCATATGAGGCAAGAGGAAGATGCACATAATGACATTGCACGGGAGGAGGATGGAGATCATGATATTGATGAGGAAGACAACAATCATCAAGATCAATCACCACACTTAAGCTTTATTGAAGAAGATGATCAAATACTTTTAGGTGAACGTACGATACTAGAGTACGATGATGATATAGGAGATCGACTCGGTATAGAGTTGGAGATAGACTTGCTTGGCACCTTAGACTTGGCTCAAGATGAAACAGTTGATGTAAATGCTCTTATTTGATTTTTCTCATCTCAAACTTGGACATGAAAATATGAGCTTCAAAGGCTTGATGTACATGCTCTCATTTTTTAATTCTCTATGAGCTCAAACATGTATGAAAATTTAAAAAATTTTGTCATTGGAAAAAAATAATTTTTAAGGCCTAAAAAAAAAAAAAACCTCTCTGTAAAACGTCGCTATAATATTTTGTCTCAGTGTCGCTATATAGCGACTTTTAAAAGTCACTATATAGCGACTTTTAATAACGTCGCTATATAGCGACTTTTGGCAAAAGTCGCTATATAGCGACGATTTACGAAACCCGATTTTTATACCGACGATTAACGCTAAGCAGGCGCTAATCGTCGGTACGTAAACGTCGCAATAGGATGCGTGTGTAGTAGTGATTATGCCACTAATCATCCATGGCTCCATTGGCTCCCTCAAAGCTAGCAATGATGCTGCAATCTTGTGTGTTTCTCTTATCATCAATCCGTTGTGTTCGAAAATGCTTGACCTCACACCATATAGCATTGAACATAGTACACTACACCAAGATAAAATCAATTAAATAAGCAATCTAAATTGTTGAAAGCTCCTAACTTATGCATAACATTCTATATACCGACGTTATGCATCACCTAGCATACTCCCATTCTTCCATTGTGATATGCATCCCCTCGTCTCTCTCTGCTCTCTCCATTTCGTCAAGTAGCCAATCCACATGAATATCCTTTGGAAGTGCTCTTAGATGTTGAGGGTATGGCACACGAGAGCCGTGGTGTATACGAAAGAGGGCCATTTCTCCTTGTCATCTTGCCTTTGCATCCTCATATCTTGTCACCCATCTTTTCATCACATCACTATTAAGCATGTAATAGAGGTTGATATTATTAAGCCATTCCGTGTTTATTACTTTGCTACATCCTTTCCCTTGACGCACGATAGAGGTCATCCTTAGGTCTTCATCATCTCTCCATAGTCGTGGGAGAGAGCTGTCCACATCTACAAGAAACTTAGAAATATATACAAGTGACTCTTGTACCAACCAATCCTCGGCCATGCTACCTTTGGGTATTGCATTTTATTTCACGAAACGCTTCAAGATCTTCATGAAGCGCTTGAGGAAGAACAACCATCATGCATGTACAGTACCGCATATAGCAATCTCATCCACCAAATGCACTATGAGATGTAGTTGGCTTGTGAGAATAGAATGTGGAAATATCTCCTCCACTAGACAAACCACCTCCACTGACATAACTCGAGTATTCACAACAACACAAAGCAACTCTAGATGCGCTTGGTAGACGCGCAAAATAGCGGGTGTGTCTATAGGTGTTGCTTTAGTAGATGAATTACGGGCGCATCTAAATGTGTGTCTAAAAGCTCGTCTATTTGCGCATAAATTACCGCGTCTACGTGCGCATCTAACCTGAGAAAATACGGGCCCGTCTAACATCGCGTTTATTAGCGCGTTTACACTGAGAATCAGACGCGCATTTAGACGCGTAGATAGACGCAAACCAGAGAATACAGAAAGTGAGATTTTGGTGTACATCATTGCTTTCCAAACATTGCCCATGATTACGAAAGCACACCAATATCAATTATGGGGCTACGGTTCAATCTCATCCTCAATGAGATCAACCCTTTCCAAACTATCTACTTCAAAATCCAAACAAGTGTTTCGATCTACAAATACATTCAACCCACTACTACTTGTGGCACTCATGTGCTCATCGAAATCAGCATCTCGAATGGTAGGCTCGTCCTCACAGGTAATGGCCTCAATATCTGTATCTCCTATATTCTCATGATCATCCTTCTCTCTCATATCACGGTCATCATCACGTCCATGGCCATGATAATCCTCCATACGCTCCATATTAGTAAATGTACTATACATCACTTTGGAACATGGCATAATAGGTATGACATGCCACCATCTATTATTATCCACCATTGGTTGATAGACAACCTAATTCAAACACAAATACAATCATGTTACTTTTCTTGCATCAAATATTTAAAAGCGAGTATTTTTATATGTGTGCACAGTACCTATTCACATTGTTGCGGTAGTACTAATGTGTCCTTCCTACTTTGCCAAAACTTTGTGGAGTCAATAGTTACAAAGCCACTTGCATGGCGTTTGATTGTTGCATTAGGGCATCTTTCCACCACGTCCTTAAACCACCTTACATCCAAAACATACACAAAGAAGCGTCGAAAGTCAAGCATAATAATATCTTGGATTATGCCACAATAATCATCCATGGCTCCATTGGCTCCCTCAAAGCTAGCAATGATGCCGCAATCTTGTGTGTTTCTCTTATCATCAATCCATTGTGTTCGAAAATGCTTGCCCTCACACCATATAGCATTGAACATAGTGCACTACACCAAGAAAAAATCAATTAAATAAGCAATCTTAATTATTGAAAGCTCTAACTTATGCATAACGTTCTATATACCGACCTTGCTCATGCATCCCCTAGCATACTCCCATTCTTCCATTGTGATATGCATCCCCTCGTCTTTCTTTGCTTTCTCCATTTCGTCAAGTAGCCAATCCACATGAATATCCTTTGGAAGTGCTCTTAGATACTGAGGGTATAGCACACGAGATCCATGGTGTGTACGAAAGAGGGCCCTTTCTTCTTGTCTTCTTGCCTTTGCATCCTCGTATCTTGTCACCCATCTTTTCATCACATCACTATTAAGCACGCAAAAGAGGTTGATACTATTATGCAACTCCGTGTCTATTACTTTGTTGGCGTCCTTTCCCTTGAGGCACAATAGAGGTCATTTTTAGGTCTTCATCATCTCTCCATAGTCATGGGAGAGAGCTATCCACATCAACAAGAAACTCAGAACTATATATAAGTGACTCTTGTACCAACCAACCCTCGGCCATGCTACCTTCGGGTCTTGCATTTTGTCTCACGAAGCCCTTTAAGGTCTTCATGAAGCGCTCCAAGAAGAACAACCATCGTGCATGTATAGTACCACATATAGCAATCTCATCCACCAAATGCACTATGAGATGTAGTTGGCTTGTGAGAATAGAACGTGGAAATGTCTCCTCCACTAAACAAACTGCCTCCATTGACATAACTCGAGCATTCTCAAGCGTGGTGGGATCTATTTGCTTTGAGCTCACATACCTAGAAATAAAAAAGTACACCATATTAGCAATATGCATTCAAACTTGCACGGAGCATTGATACGCATCATATGTAGTATCATGTAAAGTACCTCACAAGCTCGCCCATCTTGTAAATACAATCTTTCACGTCCTTCGATGCACTACGTGAAATGCTAGTAGGTAGTATGATTTGAACCCACGAGGAGGTGGTTGATTAGTTGCTTATAACTATTCACTCACAAATTTGAAAGGAAAAATATATTATGCACATAAAATACTTACTTGGAGCATCTTGTGCCAATCATGAGATTTCAAGTCATATAATTGCTCTACACCTCTTTTCTTGCTCTTTGTAAAGGCTCCCTTCAAACACCTCATGCATCTAGTGGGAGTACGAATTGTAGTAATAGCGCGCTTCACCATCGCCATCTCTAGCTTTGATAACATCCACGGTGGACGAGGTAAAAAAACACGCCCATTTGGTCTCTCTTGAGGCCAAGCTTCACGCATCCTCCCTGTGGTACGTAGATCCTCCCTTATGCCTGCGGAATCTCGTGTCCCATTCAAATGCTCCCAAATGGTAGATGCCACATTGTTGAAGATATGCATGGGATCAAGCAGGTGATTGATCTTGAGGTGGGACCAATATGGTAAACGATAAAAGATGGAGTATCGAAACAAAATAAAGTGTTAGCGGGCAATCTTTGCTTCCAGCTAATATAGCCAATCTTTACTTCTAGCCAATAGTTACAAACACTTACCGGCTCATGCCAAGTGGTGGAGTCATCGTGGAACCATCCCAAATTCTCATCCAATCTCCCGCAGTGAGTGATTGTGGAAGGACTTCATTCCAAGGGGCAACATATCTAGGATGATCAGGTGGGAGAAATCGATGGTGATTCTCATGGATGACCTTATTCAATGTGTCTGCCCATGAGGCAACTAGCGAAGGACCACAAACAGGACAAGCATGGTAACCTGATGTAGTGAGACCTGAACAATAGACGCAATTAAGAGTTGAAGGTGGGTTTAGGGTGCCACATCCTTTGCCTATTCATAATTAAAAATGCAATGCTTACTTGAACACTCGCCATAGCCTGGGAAGTCATGCATCGTCCACATCAAGACTACTTTGCAGTTGAAGTCTCATGATGAGGGAGGCTTGCTCACATCATGCACCTCGATACCTCTCCAAAGTATCTCTAGCTCATCAATCAAAGGCTACAAATAAATATCAGGGTTTTTGACTTTATGTTTTCCTGGAATTAGAAGGGACAGCATAACATGTCCTTTCTTAATAGCCATAGAGGGTGGAAGATTGTAATTCACCAATACCACTGGCCATACACTGTAAGACATGCTTTTGAGACCAAATGGTTTCACACCGTCCATACCCAATCCAAGTCTCAAGCTCCTAGGTTGTTCCTTGAAGCTTGGCCATGTGACTTCAATATGCTTCCACGTAGGAGAGTCTGTGGGAGTTCTCCACTTGCCATTGGTTGATTGATGGGAGGAATGCCATGACATGAGCTTTGCAATAGATTTGCACTTGAACATATGTTGGATGCGAGGGATTATGGGAAAATGTCGCAATACCTTACGAGGCACGTCCAAGGTTTTGAGATCTGCTCTATATCTTGCCTCTCCACAAGTAGGACACTCTCTTGCATCCTTATGTAGTCCACAAAACAAAGCGCAATCGTTGACACATGCATGGATGCACTTGTAATCTAATCCTCCAAGAAAGGTCATGTGTTGCCTTGCCATATCTCTTGAGGTCGGTAGTTTATTCTCCCTTGGAAGCATTTTACACAATAGCCTGCACGTGAAGACCATAAATGAGGAAAAGCATTCGAGTAATTGACCCACTAGCATAATTCACCATGTTTGCAAAATAGACTTTAAAGCTTACTTGAGTAATGCATTCAAACTTGCATTGCTCCATCCATAGATGGTTTGCAAGTTTAGTAACTCAAGGGAGGCATGTAGAACAGAGAATGTGTGTCCCTCAAACAGTGGAGTCGATGCTGCAATAAAAAGATCATCCTGCTCCATGCTATCATTCCTCCCTTGATGGACATATAAATCCCACACCATATCATCAAACACCTCCTCCTCCACGGCTTCATGAGGTAATGGTGGAGGGCTACTATCACCATCACTCCATGCATCCGTAACGGTCCCTCCTGAAGATCCCACCTCATATCGCAGATGCTTCGCCTCCTCACGGCGAGCATAGGGTAACATATGCGGGTGTGGCACTGCATCCTGTATCAAATTAAAACGGGATCATAACTCAAACATATGAACACCCATAGGTATCTCAATCAACCTTAACTTATAAACCCTTAACCTGTTTACTGTCACATCCCATTCTTCATACTTTGAGATATGATTGAGTGTAATCCTACATGCACGATACATGTTTCCTCGACATCGATCACACAGACATTTGATTTTTTGCTCCAACCACATTTTGCGATGGTGGATATGGAGGGATTCATCCTCACTGGAGCTACTTGTTGAAGATGAAGACATCCTACAAACAAACAACCCACCAAATTTGCTCTTCTTCAAATGTTTAATTTAAACTCTGTGTCGCATCTAAAAGCACGTCTACAATCGCGTCTAAAGGTGTGTCTAAACGCACGTCTACACTGTGTATTTAGACGTGCCTATAGATGCCCTATTAGACACGGATATAGACGCTGCTTTTAAACCTGTTTTTTAGTGTGCTCGCTTTGCTTTTCTTCACATTACTTATACTTCGCATGGCTTGCTTCCTTCCTTATTAGCAGATCCATAGTTTTGATGCTTAAGAGGAAGGCTCCCATACTTACTTCCAAGCTTACACTTAAGAGGAAGACACCCACACTTATTTCTAAGCTTAAAGGAGAGGAGGACAAACAAGGAGGAGAAGCAACTTTGAAAAAGAAAGAAGAACCTTCCATACCTCTATCCAAGTAAGTCTTTTTGCAGTTGATCTTGTTTGGAAGTTTGCTCTCTTTAGATTTGTACTTTCTTGTATCCAAGAAGCGCATGATCTGGGTATCAGTGTCACGTTTGTGTGTCGGGCGCAATGTCCTTTTCTACTTTTGAGAAATCCCATTTGTCAGAGTGCGTCTATAGGCATGTCTCAGAGCGCGTGTACAGGGGCATCTAAAGGCACTTCTAAATGTTTACAGACACAGACAGACGCGTCGATAGGCGCTCTGTTAGGTGCTCTATTAGACGCTCTGTTCGACGCTTTGTTAGACTCTCTATTCGACGCTTTGTTAGACGCTTTGTTAGACGCTTTGTTAGACGCATCTATAGATGCGCAAACAAGACGCTCTGTTAGACGCTCTATTAGATGCTCTGTTAGACGCGTTGCTAGATGCGTCTATAGACGCGCTCCGACAGTAAGATTCTCTTTCCTTCCCTAATATATTTTTTTTGCTTTTTTCCAGTTCAACATGTGGGCAGGAAGCGCTTCCAGCTCACTTGATCCCTGAGAATGTATTTGGAAGGACTTAAATAACCTTTTAGAGCACCCTCCTAGTCCTGCCGAGTTATACGGTATATGAGGGGTACTCTAAACACTCCCCAGGAGTTGGCACTACAGACTCCAAACCACCCCACAGTGCCTGAGATCACCCCAACGGAGTCAGCACAGCCGTCTTATGCCCCTTCTTATGCCATGATTTCATAGGATAGGTCCTCGACCGGGTAAGGAGGACTCATGGTAGTGGTAGAGTTAAAGCGAGTGGTGTTACTGTGAGCGCTTATGGAGCGAGGAGTAGCAGTGGGAGTAGGAGAGGGCAAGGGACCTCACTGTGGTACTAGGTCTCGGGACCAAGTGGAGACCTGTAGGGATGTGAGTGTGCTGACTCGTCTACATCTCCCGAGTCAATACAACATAAGCGACCCTTCCTACTCTTCCTTCCCTTATGATGGGCATGCCCAGGTGATGACCCCTCAGTCAAAGGAGCTAGAGGGGACGGCTGGATAGTAGGTCCAGCCGTCGATGTAGGAGAGGGGAAAAAGAGATTGAAAGAGGGGAAAAGAGATTGAAAGAGGGGAAAAAGAAGAGGGGAAAAGAAGAGAAGGAAGAGGGGAAAAGAGATTGAAAGAGGAGAAAAAGAAGAGGGGAAAAGAGCATAAGCATAAGAGAAGGAAGAGGGGAAAAAGAAACATAAGAGGGAAAAAAAAGGAGGGAAAAATAAGAGAAGGAAGAGGGGAAAGGAGATCGAAAGAGGGGAAAAAGAAGAGAAGAAAAGAGCATAAGCATAAGAGAAGGAAGAGGGAAAAAGAGAAGCATAAGAGGGGAGAACGAAGAGTGAAAAAGAAGAGAAGGAAGAGGGGAAAAGAAGAGAAGGAAGAGGGGAAAAGAGATTGAAAGAGGGGGAAAAGAAGAGGGGAAAAGAGCATAAGCATAAGAGAAGGAAGAGAGGAAATAAGAAGCATAAGAGGGGAAAAGGAAGAGGGAAAAAGAAGAGAAGGAAGAGGGAAAAAGAGATCGAAAGAGGGGAAAAAGAAGAGAGGAAAAGAGCATAAGCATAAGAGAAGGAAGAGGGAAAAAGAGCATAAGCATAAGAGAAAAAGAAAGAAAGCATATGCTTATGCTTACGCATGAGCATATGAGCATAAGAGAAAAAGAGAGAAAGCATATGCTTGTGCTTATGCATAAGCATATGAGCATATGCTCAGCATAAGCATAAGCATAAGCATAAGCATAGGCATAAGCATATGCTTATGAAAAGAACAGAAAAAGAGATGGAATTGAAAGGAGGACTTTCAAAGGACAATAAGCTTAGTGGGCTCAAGTCCCATGATTGGCACAAGGTCTTATGTCCACAGGATACTTAACTCTGGTAGACTTGCACAAAATAGGCTCACTACCAAGTGCTCTCAAAACATCCCTTGTCTTCCTTACTCCAGGTGTAACAACAGAAGGAATACCCAACTCATCATCAAGGCTCTATTTTGAGCCACTAGATTCACCATCCACATACGAGTGACCTGCATTCATATCAAACATGGGCTGGTCTACTTTCTCTTTTCCTTTTTGTGATACTTGCATACCACTATCTGCATTGCTTTGAGGAGATCCTCCTGATCTCAATCTGCCTATCCATGGCAAAGTATGTGAACCACTGGTAGAGGACACTATAGGTCCAGTAATATTTTGTGATTGCTACTGTGAATTCTGTGCAACATTACCATTTTGTGCATCTACATCATCAATCACATTTATTGGATTATACCAACTGCTCATCTCATAAAAAAAAACATCTTTGCTTACTGTAAACTTACGAGTAGAAGGGTTATAGCATCTATACCCTTTCTGCTGTAGAGAATAACCGATAAAGATGCACTTCTCAGATTTTGGATCCAACTTGGATCTCAACTCATTTGGCAGATGAACATAGGCAATGCAAGCAAAAAATTTCAAATGAGAAATATCTGGTTTCCTACCAGTATACCTCTCCTCTAGCATCATGCCATGTATTGTTGCAGTGGGAGTCTTGTTCATTATGTAGACTGCTGTAGCAACTGCTTTAGCCCACTAATAATCTGGCAGGTCTTTTTCATTGAGCATGGCATGAGATACCTCTCCAATATGCTTGTTTTTCCTTTCTGCAAGTCCATTTTACTGTGGAGTATGACTGCATGAATATTGCTACTTTATGCCATGCTCCTGCAGGAACCTTGCAAACTCCTTTGAGAGGTACTCTCCTCCTCCAACTGACCTTAGGCATTTTATTTGTAGGCTTATTTCTTTCTCAACCATAGCTTTAAAAGCTTTGAAATACCCAAACACTTCACTTTTCTTTTTCATAAAATACACCCAAACTTTTCTGCTGTAATCATCAATAAAAGTTACAAAATAATGATACCCTCCAATAGATGTAGCTTTAGTAGTCCACACATCAGAGTGGATTAATTCTAATGGCCTCTTACTCTCTTGAACATGTCTAGGAAATGGTTTCCTTGCCTGTTTTTCAAATTGATAGGCTTCACATACCTTATGCATTTCTGCAACCTTGAACTTAGGCGATCCTACAACAATGTTTTGGGCCTGCATTAATTTAAGTCATTATACATTAACATGACCAATGTGTTTATGCCAGATATCAATATCTGCAACTACATCAGTCCCATGTGCAAACATTGCTGCACTTAATTCAAGCATGTCTGCATCCAACGTAAACGTCCTGCCCTTCTTCTTCCATTTTGCTATCAAGCGACCTTTATTTTTCATATCCTCAACAAAGCATCCGTGACGATTACTGACCTGCAAGCCCTGCTCAACCATTTGACCAACAGAAACCAAGTTCTTGGTGATATTCGGGACATGAAATATATCAGACAAGTATTTCTTTTTCCTATCCTGCATAGACAAAAGAACTTTACCAATCTGCACAATAGGATGTGCAGTATCATCACCAGTCTCCACAAATCCTAGTCTTTCCATTTTCCTTGCATTTTGCATCTATTTTGCATGACTTGTCATGTGGTTTGACGCACCTGAGTCAACATACCACACATCATTGCTTTCTTCTGCACTTGTCACAGAATTGGTCATGTGCTGCACCATAAACAAATGCTCATTTCTGTCATCACCCTGTCTACTAGAGGATGCATAATTGCCTTGTTGCAATTTTCCATTCATGATGTCATTCTTCTTTTTGTAGCAGTCTTTAGCCATATGACCCATTTTACTACAGTAGTAGCATTCAACATTGCTATTTGCATTTTGGCCTCTCTGCCATCCACCATGACCTCTTTGGCTCCCCCTGCGTCTAGAGTTACCATGTCCTCCTCCATAGGTCTAGTTTTCTTAAATTTGCTGCATATTTTGATTTCTGCCATGGCCTCCAAATTGGCCTGCTCTACCTTTGCCTCTACCTCTTCTAGTATTTGAGTAGAAGACAGTTTCTTTTGAAGTTCCTCCTGAAGAAGATGCACCACCATTTCTCTACTCTTCAAAAATTAGAACAGCAATCAACTCCTCAAAATCAGGAAAATTCTCTTGGATGGCAATGGATGTACAGAATTTTGCATAATCCTTTCTTAGACCATTCAAGGTCACAGAAACCAAATCATCATCTTCCACTGGCGACCCAATGGAAGCAAATGCATCTGCAATCTTCTTCACCTTCATGTGGTAGTCATTGACGCTCATATTTTCTCTTTGCACATTATGCAACTCTTGCTTGAGCTGCATTTTCCTAGCTTGCATATTTGTGCTATACATTTTTGTCAAAGTATCCCATGCCTCCTTTGGCATGCTTGCATCCTGAATATGCACAATCATAGAATCTGAAATACTGATAGACAGGCAGTACATAACTTTTCTAGCTCTCTCATGCTAGCCTTTAAATGCCTGCAACTCCTGTTGATTGGGAACATTAGGAATAACTGGTTCTTGTTCAACTCTAGTAATGAACTCCCAATAGCCTTTTCCCTTAAGGAAATTCATCATTCTAAACTTCCATGCTTGGAAGTTGTTCTTGTCAAGCTTTTTAGTGACAATATGTGAAAGAGCATCAGACGCCATTACAGAGCACTACAAAATATTCTATCATTGCAAAAAACACAACTTCTGCCGTACAAGGGCAAATCTGCAAAACTGACGAAAGTGGTATTTGACCCCACAGTCACTTCCTAGTGACAATTATGCATCAACGGGCAACAAGAATGATTCTGTCACTCCCAATATCTCTGTGCACAGGCATACAATGCAATTTTTGTGGCAACTTTTCATCGACTTGCGGAACAATGGCCGCACAACAAAAATAGGGCACTTTTCTGAGTGCCTGCGGAAAACTTTCGCCACCAAACAGACCCCGAAATGGCCTCTACTAAAAAAAATAATGTCACTAAGGGCTTTTTCCTTCCCGCAGTATATACTACCCTCTCGCCACACCGTGAAGGGCGTCCCAATCTGAGACAGTGCACTCTTGCACTTTCCGGCTATGCTACCTGTAGAGATTTGCTCCCAAACTCGAAAAAAGGAAAGCAACATTAATCCTCTTACCAAGACACCTCGAACTTGGTTTGCTTTCTTAAGCTTCTTACCACAAACCGAGCTCTGATACCATGTGAAGAGAGTGGGATAGAAGTAAGGGGTCTCACTTGCAGCTTTCTCACATACACAATGGGGGAAATACACACAAAGGTGGAGGCTGAAAACCTCCTGAAAACAATTTTCCTCTTCTTAGTTGTGTAAGCCAAAATAACTCTCTCTTAGTAGAAAAGGAATAGGTGAACCCTTTATGTGGGTCTCAAACCAAACTCAGCTAACCTAGGTGGCATACTAACTGAGCCACTAACTAGAGTACATAAAGATAGCTGTCATCCAACTATTATTCATGGGCGATGTACCAACCGCATTTGCAGCTAACAAGTCGGTGACATAAATGCACAACGGTCACCCTGGCATATCACTAATGGAGCTCAATATCTCAACTTTTTCTTCTTTTCCCCTCTCTTTTTTCTTCTCTCTTCCTCTCTTTCATCCTCTTCCTTCTCTTCTTTTCCCCTCTCTTATTTCCTCTCTTTCATCCTCTTTTCTCTCTTTTCATAAGCATATGCATTTGCGTATGCTTATGCATGAGCATATGCTCATGCATAAGCATAATCATATGCTTCATCTCTTTCCCCTCTCTCTTTTCCCTCTCTTTTTTCCTCTCTTTTCTTCTCTTTTCCTCTCTTTCATCCTCTTCCTTCTCTTCTTTTCCCCTTTCTTTTCATCCTCTTCCTTCCTCTTCTTTCATCCTCTTTTCTCTCTTTTCATAAGCATATGCATTTGCGTATGCTTATGCATGAGCATATGCTCATATGATCATGCATAAGCATAATCATATGCTTTCTCTCTTTTTCTCTCTTTCCTCTCTCTCTTTCCTCTCTCTTTCTTCCTCTCTTTTATTCTTTTCCCCTCTCTTTTTTCTTCTCTCTTCCACTCTTTCATTCTCTTCCTTCTCTTCTTTTCCCCTCTCTTTTCATCCTCTTCCTTCCTCTTCTTTCATCCTCTTTTCTCTCTTTTCATAAGCATATGCATTTGCATATGCTTATGCTCTTTCTTGGATGCATCAATTTTATGAGCAAAAATTTATGAGCAGGTTTATCCGAGCGTGTTTTTCAAGATATTTTTTTTAAAAAGTATTTCTTTAGGAAACATGGATTTTACATTTTTATTTTCACTAGGACTAGATCTTTTTAATATACAGACTAGTCACTCATTCATTTTTACACAACATAATTTTCTTATTTATAGACATCCCTTTGTACCCCTGTTATTACCTTAAAAATGTGTTGAAAAATAATTCCTTTAAGAAACATCCCTCATAATCACTCTCAATGTAATAATACTATACATATATAACTACTTATGAACTCATTTATATCATATGGCAATATCTTTCTAGTGTTTTCATAGCATAAATAACAAGATATTTATGGACATGTTTCTAAAGAAGTTTAAATTACTATAAATAAGTATTAACTTGGCCTTATATATCACTCTCATAAAATACATGTAATATTTAATATTATATATGCAAGATTTTCCAAAATATAACCACATGTGCTCAAATTGGATGTTCGGATCAATTTGAGTGGCTGAATGACTATATTTGGACATTGGATGTGAAAGTTATGTCACTTTTAAAAGTGCTGTCCAAGGTAGTTTTGCCAGTGAAACTACCTTGGAAGAAGTGTTGTCCAAGGTAGTTTCGCCAGTGAAACTACCTTGGAAGACTTACTTCAAAAGGGTTTTGCTAGCGAAACTACTTGGATGACTTGCTTCAATGAGTTTTCTTTGAAGAAACCCTTTCATGAAGATAGGTTGAGAGAGGTTTTTCAATGTCACCCCCTATTAAGTAAAAGTTATAAGAAGGATCATAAGGGAATTTTCATAGAGAAGCCTACTCTACATTTGCGTTTCTTCAAAAGCCATTCCATTATGTTCTCACCATTCCTAAAGATTCATGTAAACATTTTTGTATAAAATAGGCATTGCTATAATACTTTGCATATTTCTATGTGAAACTATGTTTTCTTTAGATCCACTTTTGCCATATTTTTGCATAGTTGGAAGCTTTCTTTTTCCTTCGCTCGGAAGATTTTGCTCGAAAAATGCTCGTCCCCCTCTTTCCCTCTCCTCTCTTTTCCTCTCGCCTCTTTTCCTCTCTTTCTCTCTCTTTTCTTCCCCTCTTTCCCTTCCCTCTCTTTCCACTTTTTTTTTTCCTCTCTTTTTCTCTCTTTTCCTCTCTTTTTCTCTCTTTTTCTCTCTTATTTCCTCTCTTTTCCTCTCTTTCCCTCTCTTTCATTCTCTCTTTTTCCCTCTTTTTTCTCCTCTCTTTTCCTCTGTTTCCCTTCCTTTTCTTCCCCTCTTTCCCTCCCTTCTCTTTCCCCTCTCTTTTTTCTCCTCTTTTCTCCTCTCTTTTCCTCTCCTTTCCTCTCTTTTCTCCTCTCTTTTCCTCTCTTTTTTCCTCTCTTTTTTTCCTCTCTTTTCCTCTCTTTTCTGCTCTCTTTCCTTCTCTTTTCTCTTCTCTTTTCCTCTCTTTTTTCCTCTCTTTTCCTCTCTTCCCCTCTTTTTTCCTCTCTTTTTCCCTCTTTTTCCTCCTCTTTTTTCCTCTCTTTTTCTCTCTTTTCTCCTCTCTTTTTCTCTCTTTCTCTCTCTTTTCCTCTCTTTGCTCCTCTCTTTTCCACCCATGTGAAGCTTCAACAACTTGACATTGAGCAAGCATATATAGACTTTTGTCACTCTAATTCAAAGAATGCAGGAGTCTGTAAATGCTTGCTCACAATGTCAGGCTATCTTTTTCTCTCTTATCTTTTCCTCTTTTTTCTTTTGCGCCTTAGCCTTTCATAAATATTTGTCCTTTCATAATTGTCTTTTCTTAAATAATTATCCTTTCTATGTTGATGTCTTTTCATAATTGTCTTAAGTAATTAATAGTCTTTTCATAGTTTTATTAAATTGAATTTGAGTTTGAAGTAATAAATTATCTTTTAAGTAAACTGTCTTTTGGCTTCTTACCTACTTTTGTGTTTGTTTTTGTTTTCATGTTTGTCCAATCCCCCCAAATTAGACATGGCATTACATTATTAGTCTGCAATTTATCTAACTCTTGTAATTTGGGCCACAGCAAGCTGTGATGTGGGGGTTAGAGGTCATTGTGCCTTTACCCCGGTTATTTACAATACTCATTAAACACATATATAAATGAATGAAAAAGAAGATTAGGGTGTTCTGCACCGACCAAAAACTTATGTGGCTCTCTATTTCTCTCTCTCCCTCTTCCGTTCTTGCTTCCGTTGAAAGCACTCTTAACTGTTATCAGAGCCTGGATGATCTAGTTGAGTGTGCGTGAATGCCTAGAAGCTCGATAGCTCTGTGGGAGGAAGGAGAAGCTTTGTGGAAGCTTTGTGGGTGACTTTACTTGCATTCGAGTGTGTAGAGACCTTGGAGGAACCTTTGGAAAGTCACTTTGGTTTTTGCGAAGTGGTTTTGAGAGCCTGTTAAGTATTTTTTAAGCTTTTCCCTGTTCTGTTCGACGCGACAGAGACTCTGTTTTGACTTGTAGATGCAACTATTGCTTGCTTTTGGTGTCCAGTTCACTTCAAGAGCTTGGAAACACCTTCATTCTTGAATCTGGGATCATTTCATTGGATTTTTGACTCATTGTGTTGGTTCCTACGTTTTTCTGCCTAGGTGTTGGAACTCAAGTTTGGAGCAACCATTTGCAGATCTGTCAGTTCTGGTGGACTCAGGAGTCCTAAAAATTCTATGTTGCTCATCATTCACACTCCAGTGCAGGAGTTTACAAATAGTTCTGTTTCCAAAAACGTTTTTTAGTCCGTGTGTTGGACCCAGTGATTGAGACCACAGTTTCCAAAACTGTCTATCCCATTGCATTCTGGACGCCCAAAAACCCTTACCTATTAGTTCTTGTGCGATTCGATGGAGTATTATCAGAGTTACAGATCTCTGTGTATTGGATTTCGTCTCTCTATTATGCATTTTTCATTCTAAGGTTTTGAAACCTTAGATTTATGCCACATGGAAGTGGATAAGTGTTGACTCCCATTTCTCACTCATCGGTTGGGATTTTGGAGTTCCGGCAGAAGAGAGATATTTGGAGATTTTCTTACTGAGTCCGATTATGCAATGGCGCCCATGTTTTGAGGCATCTCAAGTTCTATTTTCAGTAGCGGTCATTTCAGTGGGACCATGATTTCTTGAGCATACCTTATGTAGATCACTCTGGTTGCAGTTTGAGCCACGTGTGCTCATTCATGGTGTGCATTGGGTTGAAGTGGATGATTTATAGGCCATTTGGATGCATTGCGATCCTTATTGGATGCGTTGATAGGCCCAGATTGCCTTGTGGGATGCTATTTTTTATGGACGCTTTGCACATGGATGCTATTTTATGCTGAGGGACAACTTTGACACATTGTAGGTGATGCACTAATCGTGTTATGCTCTCTTGGATGAGATATTATTGATGCATATGCCCATGGACGGTGTTTATGCTTGAGCCATTTGGCACTTATTGGCATTTTGGATTGCCATTGCAGTTGGCATTTTCTTTTGGGCCAGATTTGCTCATATGGATGCATAGTACATGCACATGAGTCAATTGCATCTTTTGATGCTTTGAGCTTTGAGTTTTGGTGATATTTCACTCTATTGTGGCATACACATTTGGGTGCACCTGGTATTTGGTGTGATTCTCTCTTGCAGGTACTAGCATGTGGGATTTTGTTTCATTTGCATCATGGCATCCTCTTCCATGTCTAAAAAGGAGTTTTTTAGCATTAAAAATTTTGATGGGACAAACTTTTCTTTGTGGAAAGAACAGATAAGGGATGTGTTTATTCAAAAGAAGCAGATTAAACCCTTGGCAAGTATTGAAGCTAAGCCTATAGATATGTCTGAGGATGATTGGAATGAGTTGGATGCATTAGAAAAGTCTACTATTAGACTTCATCTTGCAGAGTCAGTTTATTTCATAGTAGTAAACAAGTAGACCACGGAAGATTTGTGGAAGAAATTGTTGCCACTTATGAGAAGGAAACTGCCTCTAATAAAGTTTACCTCATGAAGAGGGTTTGAGTTGTAGATGAAGGAAGGGGTCTCCATTGCTTCTCACTTGAATGAATTCAACATTATTTTCAGCCAACTTTAGGCTCAGAAGATGAATTTTGATGCGGAGACTAAGGCAATATTTCTCTTATGTTCATTGCCATCCTCATGAAATACCTTCCGTACAGCTGTCAATAACTCTGCACCTAGTGGAGTACTGAAATTTGATGATGTTGTGGGTAGCTTGTTGGCCGAGGAGATTAGACGGAAGTCTATGGATGGCAACAAGCAGGATGCAACCTTAAATGTGCAACGGGGTAGATCACAGTTCAGGGGGAAGTCCCAAGAAAGAGGGAAGTCTCGTAGTAAATCC
Source organism: Dipteris shenzhenensis (assembly GCF_047967505.1). Lineage (NCBI taxonomy): Eukaryota > Viridiplantae > Streptophyta > Polypodiopsida > Gleicheniales > Dipteridaceae > Dipteris > Dipteris shenzhenensis. The sequence continues at coordinate 36,982,516 of NC_141611.1, forward strand.
AGGGCACAGAACATTGAGTGTTACCACTGTGGCAAGAAGGGCCATATGAAAAAGGATTGCTACAAGCTGAAAAGAGAGCAAAAGGATAAGAAAAAGAATGCAAATTGGGGTGCAAATCAGAAGGAAGAGAGTCTAAGGGAGGACAATGGAAAAGTGAAGATCGAGGAAGAAGACAACGGTCATCAAGAATCACCACACTTTATTGAAGAAGATGATCAAGTACTTTTAGGTGAACGTACGATGCTAGAGTACGATGATGATATAGGAGATCAACTCGGTATAGAGTTGGAGATAGACTTGTTTGGTGCCTAGTTAGACTTGGCTCAAGATGAAACAGTTGATGTAAATGCTCTTAATTGTTTTTTTTCATCTCAAACTTGGACATGAATATATGAGCTTCAAAGGCTTGATGTACATGCTCTCATATTTTTATTCTCTATGAGATCAAACATGTACGAAAATTTAAAAAAAATTGTCATTGGAAAAAACTAACTTTTAAGGCCTATATGAGTAAAAAACCTCTTTGGAAAACGTCGCTATAAAATAGTATATCAGTGTCGCTATATAGTGACACTTAAAAGTCGCTATATAGCAACCTTTATAATAGTCGCTATATAGCGACGTTTGCCTAACGTCGCTATATAGCGAAATTTGCCTAACATCACTATATAGCAATGCTTTATAGGATGCGCTTTTCATACTGACGATTAGTGCCCTGCACGCGCTAAACGTCGGTATGTAAACGTCACAATAGGATCCATGTGTAGTAGTGCAGTCACACATGATAGTGACAATGACATTCTCTTCATGTCTAGTTTATTTGCAGAGTTGCTTACCACTTCAGATGATGCATATTCCTAGGATTGGATTTTGGATTCTGGTGCTTCATTCATGTTACTCCCCATAGGGAATGGTTCTCCACTTATGACAGTGGAAAGACACATTGTGTGCATCTTGGAAATGACTATGCATGTGAAATAGTGGGAGTAGGTGACATAAAGTTTTCTTTTGCAAATGGGTCTGCATTTATTTTAAAAAATGTGAGACATGTGCCGAAGCTGACCAAGAGTCTCATTTCGACGGGTCAGCTAGATGATGCTGGTTTTCAGACCAACTTTCATTTTGGAAGTTGGAAAATTCAGAAGGGCTCTATGCTTTTGGCCAGGGGTGCCAAGTGTGGGACTTTGTATCCCTTACATGTATCAGGGGTATTTGATCATGTTATTGCAATAGCCGAGCAGCCAAGCACTTCTTTATGGCATTGCCGGCTGGGCCATATGAGCCAAAATGGGATGAAACTCTTATGCCGTTTGGGTTATGTACCGCATTTAAGTTTATTTGATTTTGAATTTTGTGAGAATTGTATCTATGGGAAGTAGAATAAATCAGCCCATAAAAGAAGGGGAAAGAAAGAGTTTGAAAAGCTTGATTTGGTGCATTCAGACATATGTGGTCCCCTGCCTACACGATCATTAGGCGGGGCTGAATATTATGTGACATTCATTGATGATGCAACTAGGAAAGTGTGGGCTTATGCTATAGCTCAGAAGAGTGATGTGTTCCAGGTATTTCAAAAATGGCTGGCCTTGGTTGAGAATCAGTCAGGTAGAACGCTTGAATGCCTACGGACTGACAATGGTGGAGAGTATCTCTCTCATGACTTTTAGCATTTCTGTGATACACGTGGGATTCAGAGGGAGCTCACATCTCCTCGTACTCTAGAGCAAAATCCAGTTGTAGAAAAGATGAACCGTACCATTCAAGAAAGGTTGCAATGCATGCCTTCCAATGCAAGTCTTTCTAGTGGTTTTTGGGCTGAGGCAATGAAGACTGCAATGCATGTGATCAATAGATCACCTAGTAAGAGTGTGGATGGTGGCATTCCTGAAGAGGCATGGAGTGGCAAGAAGCCCTCTTACTCTCATTTGCATATATTTGGGTGTGAGGCATATGCACATGTGCCGAAAGAGCTTCGAAAGAAGCTAGATCCTAAGTCTAGGAAATGCATCTTTTTGGGTTATGGTAAAAGTGGAGAGATGGGCTATCGTCTCTGGGATCCAGAAGCAAAGAAGATGATCAATATGCAGCCATGATGTAGTCTTCAATGAGAAGAAGATGCATAAGGCACCCATGAGGGATGTGGGAATGAGAAGAATCACTTTCCAGGATGTGAATCCACCTGCATATGTTGATAGACAGCAAGCTGTCCATGCACCAAATGTGCAAGAAATGGTACCACCAAGTACTCCCACAGGTATACAATCAAGGGTAGATGATGGATGATCTATTGGTGGAAATGATGAGCCAAATGTGGCTAATATGCAGGTGGGACAGCAAGCTGAAATGCCCTTGAGAAGATCATCTAGAGTGTCTAGGCCGCCTGATAGGTTTGTTCTAGGGGTAGACTATGTGATGCTTACTGATTGCAGGGAGCCTCCTTGCTACAGAGAGGCTATGATGTGTGAGGATCAATGCAAGTGGGAGTATGCTATGCAATCAGAGATGAGTTCACTTATGAAGAATAAGACTTGGGACTTGGTTTCTTTGCCACATGGAAAGAAATCATTGCCATGTAAATGGGTCTACAAGATGAAGGTCACAGGTGATGATGTGCCTAGGTACAAGGCCTGTTTGGTCACTAAAGGGTTCAAGCAAGAGAAGGGTGTGGACTTTGATGAGATATTCTCTCCGGTTGTGAAGATGACCACACTTAGATGCATGCTTGGACTAGTGGCAACAGAGGATATGGAGCTTATGCAGATGGATGTCAAGACACCTTTCTTGCATGGGGATCTGCATGAGGAAATTTACATGGTGCAGCCATAAGGCTTTGAAGAAAAGGGCAAAGGGCATTTAGTTTGCAAGCTGAAGAAGAGTCTCTATGGTCTTAAGCAAGCGCCTAGAGAATGGTATCAGAAGTTTGATGCTTCATTCGCTCCCAGGGTTTTAGAAGGAGTGAAATTGATCACTGCCTCTACACTAAAAGGGCTAAGGATAATAGCCTGATAATCCTACCACTATATGTGGATGATATGCTATTGGCTAGCAAGAATACTTATGAGCTAGATGCATTAAAGGCCAAGTTGCATGAGGCCTTTGATATGAAGGATTTGGGACTTGCAAGTCATATTCTTGGTATGCGCATCATGTGTAATCGGAGTAGGAAGCTCCTTTGGCTTTCACAGAAGGAGTATGTTACAAAAGTATTGCAGTGTTTCAATATGGAGGGGGGGAAGGTAGTGAGTACTCCATTGCCTCCATATGTGAAATTGAGTCATACAGATAGTCCCAAATCAGATGAGGAGAGGGCCATGATGGCCAAGATTCCTTATGCATCAGCAATTGGGAGTCTTATGTATGCTATGATAGCTACTAGACCAGACATTGCATTTACAGTGGGAGTTGTTAGCCAGTATATGGCTAATGCAAGAAAGAGGCATTGGGAGGTAGTTAAGTGCATCATGAGGTACATGAAGGGTACTAAGGAGATGTGCATCTGTTTTGGTAGAGGAGACATGCGTGTACTTGGGTACACAAATTCAGACTATGCAGGGCATTGGGATAGTAGGAGATCCACTTCTGGTTATGTGTTCACCTTTGTCGGTGGTGTAGTGTCCTAGATGTCCCATGCATAGAAGTGCATTGCTTTGTCTACCATAGAGGCTGAGTATGTTGTAGCCACAGAGGGTTGCAAGGAGGCTATATGGCTTGATCGGCTACTGGGAGATTTGGGGATTCATATAGGTGTACCGACATTGCATAGTGATTCTATGAGTGCTATTCAGCTAGCACGGAATCCGGTCTTTCATGCAAAAACCAAACACATTGAGGTCAGGTACCATTTCATCAGGGAGATACTGGAGGACAAGTGCATAGAGCTTGCCAAGGTTCATACAGATGATAACCTTGCAGATATGCTGATGAAGAGTCTACCTAGTCACAGCGGTTTGAGTATTGTTGTGTATTGATGGGAATTGGATAGTATGCTCACTAGTTGTTCTCCCTTAAAGGCACATTGTCCTTTAAGTGGGAGGTTGTGGGGGTTAAAGGTCATTGTGCCTTTACCCCGGTTATGTACAAGTAGATCACTCTGGTTGCAGTTTGAGCCATGTGTGCTCATTCATGGTGTGCATTGGGTTGAAGTGGATGATTTATAGGCCATTTGGATGCATTGCGATCCTTATTGGATGCGTTGATAGGCCTAGATTGCCTTGTGGGATGCTATTTTTTATGGATGCTTTGCACATGGATGCTATTTTATGTTGAGGGACAACTTTGACACATTGCAGGTGATGCACTAATCGTGTTATGCTCTCTTGGATGAGATATTATTGATGCATATGCCCATGGACGGTGTTTATGCTTGAGCCATTTGGCACTTATTGGCATTTTGGATTGCCATTGCAATTGGCATTTTCTTTTGGGCCAGATTTGCTCATATGGATGCATAGTACATGCACATGAGTCAGTTGCATCTTTTGATGCTTTGAGCTTTGAGTTTTGGTGATATTTCACTCTATTGTGGCATACACATTTGGGTGCACCTGGTATTTGGTGTGATTCTCTCTTGCAGGTACTAGCATGTGGGATTTTGTTTCATTTGCATCATGGCATCCTCTTCCATGTCTAAAAAGGAGTTTTTTAGCATTAAAAAGTTTTATGGGACAAACTTTTCTTTGTGGAAAGAACAGATAAGGGATGTGTTATTTAGCATAGCCCGAGATGCCTCTCCAATATGCCTGTTTTTCCTTTTTGCAATTCCATTTTGCTATGGGGTATGACTCCATAAATATTGCTGCTTTATACCATGCTCCTGCAAGAACCTTGCAAACTCATTTGAGAGGTACTCTCCCCCTCCATCTGACCTTAGGCATTTTATTTGCAGGCCTGTTTCTTTTTCAACCATAGCTTTGAAAGCTTTAAAGTGCCCAAACACTTCAATTTTATTTTTCATAAAATACACCCACAGTTTTCTGCTGAAGTCATCAATAAATGTGACAAAATAGTGACAGCCTCCAATAGATGCAGCTTTAGTAGTCCACACATCAAAGTAAATTAATTCCAATGGCTTTTTACTCTCTTGAACATGCCTAGGAAAAGATTTCCTTGCCTGTTTCCCAAATTGACAGGCTTCACAAACCTTGTGCATTTCTACAACCTTGAATTTAGGCAATCCTGCAATAATATTTTGGGCTTGCATTGATTTAAGTCGCTGTATATTAACATGACCAATGCGTTTGTGTTAGATATCAATATCTGCAACTACACCGGTCCCATGTGCAAACATTGCTGCACTCAATTCAGGCATGTCCGCATCCAACGTAAACATCCTGCCCTTCTTCTTTCCTTTTGCTATCAAGCGACCGTTATTTTTCATATCCTCAACAAAGCATCCATGAGGATTAAATCTAACCTGCAAGCCCTGCTCAACCATTTGACCAATAGAAACTAGGTTCTTGGTGATGTTCGGGACATGAAATACATCGGACAGGTATTTCTTTTTCCCATCCTGCATAGACAAAGGAATTTTACCAATCTGCACAATAGGATGTGCAGTATCATCACCAGTCTCCACAAATCCTAGCTTTTTCATTTTCCTTGCATCTTGCATCCATTCTGCATGACCTGTCATGTGGTTTGACGCACCTGAGTCAACATACCACACATCATTTCGTTCTTCTACAGAATTGGTCATATGTTGCACCATAAATAGATGCTCATTTCTGTCATCACCCTGCCTACTAGAAGATGCATAATTGCCTTGCTGCAATTTTCCATTCATAATGTCATTCTGCTTTTTGTAGCAGTCCTTAGCCATATGACCCATTTTGCCACAATAGTAGCATTCAACATTGCTGTTTGCATTTTGGCCTCTCTGCCATCCACCACGGCCTCTTTGGCTCCCCCTGCCTCTAGAGTTACCACGTCCTCCTACATAGGACTGGTTTTCTTGCGTTTGTTGCATATTTTGATTTCTACCTCGGCCTGCAAATCAGCCTCCTCTACCTCTACCTCTACCTTTGCCAGCATTTGAGTAGAAGACAGTTTCTTTTGAAGTTTCTACTGAAGAAGATGCACCACCATTTCTCTGCTCGTCAGAAATTAGAAAAGCAATCAACTCCTCAAAATTAGGAAATTTTTCACGGACGGCAATGGATGTCTGGAACTGTGCATAATCCTTTCCTAGACCATTCAAGGTCATAGAAACTAAATTGTCATCATCCACTCGCGACCCAATGGAAGCAAGTGCATCTGCAATTTTCTTCACATGTGGTAGTCATTTATGCTCAAATTTTCTCTCTGCACATTGTGCAACTCCTGTTTGAGCTGCATTTTCCTGGCTTGCGTATTTGTGCTGTACATTTTTGCCAAAGTATCCCATGCCTCCTTTAGTGTACTTGCATCCTGAATATGCACAATCATGGAGTCTGAAATACTGAATAGACAGCCAGTACATAACTTTCCTGGCTCTCTCATGCCATCCTCTAAATGCCTGCATTTCCTGTTGACTGGGAACATTAGGAAGAACAGGTTCTTCTTCATTTCTTGTAATGAACTCCCAATAGCCTTTTCCCATCAAGAAATTCATCATTCTGAACTTCCATGCCTGGAAGTTGTTCTTGTCAAGCTTTTTAGTGACAATCTGTGAAAGAGAATCAGATGCCATTACAGAGCACTGCAAAATATTCTGTCACTGCAAAAAACACAGCTTTTGTCTCACATGGGCAGATCTGCAAAACGGACGAAAGTGGTATTTCACCACACAGTCACTTCCTAGTGACAATTTTGCATCAACAGGCAACAAGCATGAATCTGCAACTCCCAATATCTCTGCACACAAGCATATGATGCACTTTCTGTGGCAACTTTTCATCGACTAGCCACGCAGTGATCACACAGCCAAAACAGGGCCTTTTTCTGAGTGCCTGCGAAGAACTTCCGCCTTTAAAACGGGCCCCAAAATGGCCTCAAATCAGAAAAATAAAGTCACTAAGGGATTCGCCCACACCCGCAGCATATACTGCGCTCTCGCCACACCGCGAAGGGCGTCTCAATCTGAGACATTGCACTCTTGCACTTCTGGCTGTGCTACCTGCAGAGATTTGCTCCCAAACTTGGAATAGGAAAGCAACACTAGTCCTCTTACCAGGACACCACGAACTTGGCTTGCTTTCTTGAGCTCCTTACCACGAACAAGGCTCTGATACCATGTGAAGATTGTGGGAGAGAGGGAAGGAGTCTCACTTGCGGCTTTCTCACATGCATAATGGGGGAATACACACAAAGGTGGAGGCTGAAAACAGTTTTCCTCTTCTTAGTTGTGAAAGCCAAAAGAACTCTAGTACAAAGAAAATAGAAGAAGCCTATATGTGGGTCTCAAACCAAACTTAACTAACTAAGGTGGCATACTAACTGAGCCACAAACTAGAGTAGATAAGGTTAGCTGTCATCTAGCTATTATTCGTGGGCGGTGTACCAACCGCATCTCCAACTAACAAGTCGGTGACATAAATACACAATGGTCACCCTGGCATATCACGAGTGGAGCTCGATATCTCAACACTCTCCCCTTCCCCCTTCCTTACCGTGCCCTTCCGTTCCCTTCACCTCACCTCACCTCCCCTCCCCTTCCCTGTTCCTTTCGCCCCCCCCACCCCCCCTCCTCTCTCTCTCTCTCTCTCTCTCTCTCTCTCTCTCTCTCTCCCCTTCCCTTTCTCCTTCCCTTCCCTTCCCTTCCCTTCCCCCTCTCCTTCCCTTCCCCCTCTCCTTCCTTTCCCCCTTCCTTTTCCTGTCTTTCTTACCTGCCTCCCTTTCTCTCTTTCCCCCTCCCTCCCCTCCATCAACAGTCATCATAGCATGAATCCCGCACCAACACAAATCAACTAAAAGCCCTACGGTCATGCCCATGCCACATGGACAAGTGCAGTGCACTAGTCCCACCATATGTATCAATGGCCTTCCATTGACGAACCAAGGACATTTATATTCCATGCATGCATGTGTAGCGTCGTGTGTGATTCATGGCCTAAGGATTTAAGGTTCGCTTGTTTTCACGAAGCCAATGCCATAGTAGCAACTTTCCAGGACATATGCTCTCTCTAATGGTGTAATAGTCAAGCGATGGAAATTTAATTCCACAAAGACTTATGTGTTTTCTAAAGTTATAATAGACAAGAAATGGAATTACAGTTCCACAAAGACTTTGGGAGGTAGTGGAAGATTGGGTTATTGAGAAGATAAGAGCTCAGACCAATGATGAGATCTTCTAGACTTTGGGTAGTGGAAGATTGGGTTATTGAGAAGATAAGAGAGAGCAAAAATGATCTTCTAGACTTTGGGTTATTGAGAAGATAAGAGAGACCAAGATGAGATCTTCTAGACCTTTCTCTACATTGCTAATACAGTTTGTAAATGTGATTTTCTAATACAGTTTGTAAATTAGATTATCTTGTATTTTCTAGAAGAAGCCATGTAGGGCTAAGCTAATTTAAGGTGTTTTTTGACACCATATGGCTTTGAGTTATATGATCTACTTCTTTAAAAAATGTGATGTGCTCTTTTTTAAATGTACTCTAGTTTTAATAACATGTCACGTCATTTTTTCTAATTTGATTTTTTTAAATCTTAACTTTTGTCTCTTTTAACAATGTGATGTGTGTTTTTTTTTTAATAACTCTATTTTTAATAACATGTCACATCATTTTTTGTAATTTGATTTTTTTAAATCTTCCTTTTTGACTCAATGTTTTGTTTTATAAGAGCCTCTTTTTTTTAAAAGTGTTATCCAAAATTATCTCACAAAATGAATTTGGACAGTGCACCAATCCAAAATTAATGAAGTAGGTGTTGAAAGGACAATTATTACTTAAGACAATTATGAAAAGACAAATATTTACTTAAGACAAGTGGAGTCCAAGAAGGTTTTCATATATAAAATATATGGCAAAAAATTCTATTGTTAAACAAGAGTTCTCATATACAAAAAGACAACACAAAAAATAGTATGCTTAAACAAAATCTATCTCCAAAGAGACATTCTCCAAAAATGCCAACATAGTGGAGGAGGTCTACTGCTATGCATTATCATCCAAGGTAGTTCCTCCTCACCACTAGGCGGGTCACTTGGGACCTCATCTTCCACTTCTTCTAATATGAGGTCATACTCTTCATGGATTATGTACTTGCAGTCCATAAAGACCTCTACACAATCCATTATGTCCTTTATAGTTTCATCTTTGTAGGTCCAACGGTTGTGGCGGTCTCTCCAAAACTTATGGAGAACCCATAGGTCGTTTCATGCTTGCCTCAGTCTCGTTGTTGCTCCATGCGCCTTCATTCATGACCCCACCCAAGCACACACACCCACTCTGTACCACGTGGAATCTTCTTTGCTATGTGTGATAGTAGAGTTTGGATGTCTCAAATCACTCTAATGTGAGGAACTCGGCTAGGGTTTGGGAAGATAGCCATGGGTGAGGGCGTGGGCATTCCATTTAGAATCTGTTTGAAAAAAAGAAACCAAATACGGCTAAGGAGTAAAAGAAAAAAGAAGAAAAGGTAAGACACAACAAGACAAAGCACCCACAGATGCACACATAGACACGTTTCCTTAACTTTAAAAAAAACTTACGAGCGTGTCTATTTGCATGTCTATTGGCACATCTACAGACCTACGTCTATAGGCGTGTCTATATAACAAACAGATTGCCTATAGACGCACAAATAGACGCTCTACTAGAAATTTAAAAAAAATAGAAAGATGTGCTTATAGGCTCTACAGAATCTTTTTTGTTAATAAAAGCATAATTTTGTGCAGTTGAACAGAATGTTGTGTATGTTGTGTATGCTATGTAGTTACAAGAATACCATTTCCACATTGTGCAATTCAATTCTTACAGCCAAACATATTTTAATTAGCATGATTGCAAGCACGTCTATAGCCGACGATTACAATTCCAAATAAAACATTACAACTCCAAAACATTTAGTTCACAAGGCATTCATTGATAGAACGTTGCACAAGGAAATTCAAAGCCAAAAAAATAAAAGGAGTGTATATTAATTCATAGCTCAAAAAGTACTTTTATGTACATATAGCATGAAGCCAAGCCACGTCTTGTGGCTTCAAGTACAAAAAATAAGAGGAGTATATATACAAGAGAGGCACGAAGCCAAGCCAGTGGCTTCAAGTACAAAAAAGAGTAGCTAGCACTACTTCTACGACTAATCTAAGTTTTTTGCATCCTCGCTCCCTTCTTTGCCCCTTCTTCTCTCCCTTCTTTGCCCCCTTCTTTGCTCCCTTCTTTCTTATCTTCTTCCTCCTGATCAGCTGTAGGGCCCTGTAAACGAGGGACAACATGTATCAATGTATGAAAAATCAAATCTTTACTAATAATATTGACATTATTTAATTACTTTTAAATACCTGGGGGGCGCTCCAGTAGCCCGGAGATACTGCTCCTCAGTAATCAACCTATCATCATAGAAGTGCCTCCATGTATCTGCTCTACGATGGCTGTTGATGTGGATAGCTCTCTCCCACGACTATGGAGGGATGATAAAGACCTAAGGATGACCTCACAGCAAAGTAATAGACACAAAATTGCTTTAATAATATCAACTTCTATTGCATGCTTAATAGTGATGTGATGAAAAGATGGGTGACAAGCTCATGACAAGATACAAGGATGCAAAGGCAAGAAGACAAGGAGAAAGGGCCCTCTTTCATACACACCACAGATCTCGTGTGCCATACCCTTAGCATCTAAGAGCACTTCCAAAGGATATTCATGTGGATTGGCTACTTAACGAATTGGAGAGAGCCTGTAGAGAGAGACAAGGGGATGCATATCACAATGGAAGAATGGGAGTATGCTAGGGGATGCATGTCTATCAAACAATGGTGGATAATAATAGGTGGTGGCATGTCATACCTATTACGCCACATTCCAAAGTGATGTATAGTACATTTACTAATATGGAGCATCTGGAGGATGATCATGGTCATGGAGGTGATGATGATCGTGATATGAGAGAGGAGGATGATCATGAGATAGGAGATACAGATATTGAGGCCATTACCCATGAGTATGAGCCTACCATTGGTGATGCTAATTTTGATGAGCACATGAGTAGCACAAGTAGTAGTGGGTTGAATGAATTTGTAGATCTCAACACTGATTTGGATTTTGAAGTAGATAGTTTGGCAAGGGTTGATCTCATTGAGGATGAGGTTGATATTGGCAAAACTATTTTACTATTATCTCATTCTCCTCACCTCACTTAATTTTTTTATATGTGGGTTTGCTAAAAAGCATTGATATTTTTGTTAAAATTACGTGCTTTGGTAATCATGGGCAATGTTTGGAAAGCAGTGATGTAAATTTATCAACCTGCACCAAAATCTCACTTTCTATATTCTCTATTTTGTGTCTAGATCCCAATGCAAACATGCTAATAGATGCACAAATAGACGCGCCTGTATTTTCACTATTTTGCCCATCTATCAAGCGCGTCTATAGTTTCTTTGTCTTGTTGTGAGAGAGGAAAAGATAGCCTGAGTACATTGAGCAAGCATTTACAGACTCGATCATTCTTTGAATTAGAGTGACACAAGTTTGTATATGCTTGCTCAATGTCATGCTGTTGAAGCTTCACGTGGGTGGAAAAGAGAGAAGGAAAGAGAGGAGAGAGAAGGAAAGACAGGAAAAGAGAGGAGAAAAGAGAGCGAAAAAGAGAGAATGAAAGAGAGGGGAATAGAGAAAAAGAGGGAAAAAGAAAGGAGAAAAGAGAAGGACAGAGAGAAGGAATGAGAGAAGAAAAAGAGAGGAAATAAGAGGGGAAAAGAAGAGGATGAAAGAGAGGAAGAGAGAAGAAAAAAGAGAGGGGAAAGAGAGGAAAAGAGAGGGGAGGGAAAGAGGGGAAGAAAAGGGAGGGAAAGAGAGGAAAAGAGAGGGGAGGAAGAGGGAGGGAAAGAGGGGGGAAAGAGGGAGGAAAAGAGAGATGAGAAGAGAGGGGAAGAAGAGGAAATAAGAGAGAAGGAAAGAGAGGAAAAGAGAGAAAAAGAGAGAAAAAAAGAGAGGAAAAGAGAGGAGAAAAGAGAAGGAAAGGGAGGAGAAAAGATAGAAGGAAAGAGAGAAAGAAAAGAGAGGAAATAAGAGAGGGGAAAAGAAGAGCGGGAACCGGGATGAAAGAGAGGAAGAGTAAAGAAAAAAGAGAGGGAAAAAGAAGAAAAGAGAGGATAAAATAGACGGGAAAGAGAGGAAAAGAGAGATAGAATATGATTATGCTTATGCATGAGCATATGAGCATATGCTCATGCATAAGCATACACAAATGCATATGCTTATGAAAAGAGAGAAAAGAGGATCAAAGAGAGGAAGAGGGGATGAAAGAGTGGAAGGAAAAGAGAGGATAAAAGAGAAGGAAAAGAGAGAAAAGAGAGAAGGGAAAGAGAGGAAAAGAAAGGCAAAAGAGAGGGGAGGAAGAAGAGGAAATAAGAGAGGGGAGGAAAAAGGGAGGGAAAGAGAGGAAAAGAGAGTGTTAATTGTTGCTATATAGCGACACTGGTAAATGTCACTATATAGCGACGATTAACAGAATTTAAAAAAAAGGATTAGTGGGGCTAAACAGGGCTTGCTATGGCCTTGTTTAGCCCCACTAATCCTTTTTTTTCTTGGGGTAATTACAAAACAAAGTTTTTTTATAACAAAATTTCCCTTGCGAAAAGGGTGATACAAAATTGCTCGAATGAAATGATCGAGCAACAAAAGCATATACATGTTGGACATATACAACATTGTTTGTAACAAAATTACCCTTTCAAAAGGGCAATACAAAATTGCTCAAACGAGCGGATATACAAAATGACATACAATGCGAAGAAAATGCTACTACCACTACTACTACTACTACTCATCCGAATCCGAATCGTCCTCATCTTGTTGGCTTGTTCCTTGGTCCTCGTCAGCTGGTTCTTCTTCCACATCCTCGTCATGTGCATCTGATTCCTGGCCTTGTTGATCGCTCGCCTTTGATGATGGGATGCTTGAGCTTTGACCCTAAGAGTGAACCATATAAATCAAAAATTAGATTGGAACTTAAAGAATAAAACAATTTAAAAAGTGAGATTACAAGTAGGAGTAGACTTATACCGTGCGAGCAGCCACCTCAGCCCAATCGACCGTCGCTCCCATTGCCTCTTGCTCAATAAACCATGGCTTTGTTCCTATCCGAAATGCGCATTGCGTCTCTGCATCTGTAGGAAGACGACCCATTGCAGCTTGTTGTGGATCCAATTTACGAGAGTTAGAGTTAGCTAGAGTGCATGTAATATGTAGTAAAACAAATAGAACAATACATTAAATGAGAAGAAGTAGACTTACCACGGTTTCCTCGAACGCCAACCGTCCGCCTGCACCAAAGTGCGAAGTACCTACGATGTCTAGCCATCTCTTTGCAGCCCTCCTTTGACCCTCGAACAATTCGGGCTGGTCCCTATTCTGCTTCTTGAAGAACTTTCAATCAGCTTTGTCTGCCCAACTGGGTTTAGCCAACCCCTTTGTGATGGAAGTACGCAAGGTTGATCTATGATGCTTCAAGACCAAACCCATGCGCTCTCGCATATAATCCTCATTAAACTCCCAATTTGGCAGGTTAGGGTATTTTTGTTTTAACTCATCGATGACCGCCTGCTTCTTTTGGCCATCTTGATACCGCCAATTGGTATTTTTGCCGCTCTTGAAGTGATGGCTCATCAACCTCCTCATAGTGGCCATCACTTCTTTGCCCTTTCTATCTTCTATTATCTCTCCGGCAGCTGTGATTTGATAGGAGATATCCCCTGATGAGTAAGGAGGACTGACGGTAGCAGAGTCAGAAGGAGTGAAGAGAAAAAAGAGGGAAAGGAAAGAGGGAAAGAAGAGGATTTTAGAGGGAAAAGAGAAGGGGGAAAAGAGAAGGGCGAGGAGAAGAGGAAGAAGAGGGAAAGGAAAGAGGGAAAGAGAGAAGGGGAAAAGAGAGAAGGGGGAAAGAGAGAATAAGAGAAGGGGGAAAAAAGAGACATATGCTCATGCTTATGCATGAGCATATGTCTACTCCGCTTATACTCATGCATAAGCATAAGCATGAGCATATGTCTCATTTTCTTATGCTCATGCTTATGCTGCATAAGCTCATGCTCATGCATAAGCATAAGCATGAGCTTATGCTTATGCTTATGCTTATGCTTAAGCATAAGCATAAGCATAAGCTCATGCTTATGCTTATGCATGAGCTTATGCGGAAATAGAGAATTTAAGAGTTAGAGGAAATAGAGAATAAGAGAAGGGGGAAAGAGAGAAGCATAAGCATGAGCTCATGCTTATGCTTATGCATGAGCTTATGCAGAAATAGAGAATAAGAGTTAGAGGAAATAGAGAATAAGAGAAGGGGGAAAGAGAGAAGCATAAGAATGAGCATAAGAGAAGGGGGAAAGAGAGAAGCATAAGCATGAGCTTATGCTTATGCGGAAATAGAGAATAAGAGTTAGAAGAAATAGAGAAGGGGGAAAGAGAGAAGCATAAGCATGAGCAAAAGCTCATGCTTATGCTTATGCATGAGCTTATGCGAAAATAGAGAATAAGAAATAGAGGAAATAGAGAAGGGGAAAAGAGAGAAGCATAAGCATGAGCATGAGCACATGAGCTTATGCTTATGCTTATTAAGCATAAGCATAAGCATAAGCTCATGCTTATGCTTATGCATGAGCTTATGCGGAAATAGAGAATAAGAGAAGGGGGAAAGAGAGAAGCATATGCATGAGCTCATGCTTATGCTTATGCATGAGCTTATGTGGAAATAGAGAATAAGAGTTAGAGGAAATAGAGAATAAGAGAAGGGGGAAAGAGAGAAGGATAAGCATGAGCATAAGCTCATGCTCATGCATAAGCATAAGCATGAGCTTATGCTTATGCGGAAATAGAGAATAAGAGTTAGAGGAAATAGAGATGGGGGAAAGAGAGAAGCATAAGCATGAGCATAAGCTCATTATTATGCTTATGCATGAGCTTATGCGGAAATAGAGAATAAGAGTTAGAGGAAATAGAGAAGGGGGAAAGAGAGAAGCATAAGCATGAGCATGAGCACATGAGCTTATGCTTATGCATGAGCTTATGCAGAAATAGAGAATAAGAGAAGGGGGAAAGAGAGAAGCGTAAGCATGAGCATAAGCTCATGCTCATGCATAAGCATAAGCATAAGCATAAGCTCAATTTCCCCCTTCTCTTATTCTCTATTTCCTCTAACTCTTATTCTCTATTATACGGAAATAGAGAATAAGAGTTAGAGGAAATAGAGAATAAGAGAAGGGGGAAAGAGAGAAGCATAAGCATGAGCATAAGCTCATGCTCATGCATAAGCATAAGCTCATGCTTATGCCTATACGGAAATAGAGAATAAGAGTTAGAGGAAATAGAGAAGGGGGAAAGAGAGAAGCATAAGCATGACCATAAGCTCATGCTCATGCATGAGCATAAGCATGAGCTTATGCTTATGCATGAGCTTATGCGGAAATAGAGATTGAGAGAAGGGGGAAATAGAGAAGGGGGAAAGAGAGAAGCATAAGCATGAGCATAAGCTCATGCTTATGCTTATGCATGAGTGTGAGCTTACACGGAAATAGAGAATAAGAGTTAAAGGAAATAGAGAAGGGGGAAAGAGAGAAGCATAAGCATGAGCATAAGCATGAGCTTATGCTTAAGCATAAGCATAAGCATAAGCTCATGCTTATGCTTATGCATGAGCTTATGCGGAAATAGAGAATGAGAGAAGGGGGAAATAGAGAAGGGTGAAAGAGAGAAGCATAAGCATGAGCATAAGCTCATGCTCATGCATGAGCATAAGCTCGTGCTTACGCTTATGCATGAGCTTATGCGGAAATAGAGAATAAGAGTTAGAGGAAATAGAGAAGGGGGAAAGAGAGAAGCATAATCATGAGCATAAGTTCATGCTCATGCATGAGCATAAGCATGAGCTTATGCTTATGCATGAGCTTATGCGGAAATAGAGAATAAGAGGGAAAGGAAAGAGAGAAGGGGAAAAGAGAGAAGGGGGAAAGAGAGAATAAGAGAAGGAGGAAAAAAGAGAAGGGGGAAAAAAGAGAATAAGAGAAGGGGGAAGAAGGAAAGAGTTTGAGGGGAAGAGAGGGTTCCTACGCCCATCACTGCAGCTAACGCTTAAGACACTAGCTGCAGGCCAATGTAAATAACAAAAATAATAAATGGAAAAAAGAGGAAGCACTTACCTAAAATAGTATGTCCCGCTCGGTGTTGTGGACTGGCCCTACAAAAGAGAGAAAACAACCCATATTTTCAGATAAGATGTTAGAGGAAGGAGAAGATTACAAAAGCAACTTCTTGAAAGGAGGAGATTGAGGAGACAAGGAAAGGAGGAGATTGAGGAGACAAGGAGAAAGAGAAGGAAGAGAAATACAGAAAAAAGAGGCGAGTCTTCTTTCTTTCTTGAAATCTCGTTTTTTGTTTCAATCCTTTGAAAACAAGCATGAAAACTAGTTTACACGTTTAGCAATACAAGGAGAAGCACTCACAAAACTAAAGCTAACAAACAAACAACCTACATTGTTGAAACAAACTCACCTCTTGAAGAACTTCCTTTCAAGAAACCAAAGAGGAAAAAGGGTAGAGAGGGAGTACAAGAGCTAGGAGAAGGGTGAGGAGTGGAAAATAGAGTGGGAGGTTGCTTGAAATAGGTGGGAGGTGATCGAAAATAGGTGGGAGGAGATATTGGCTTGCTATCTTGAGAGATTAGAGAATAGTATAAAGAAAACGCCGTGCGACGAGAGTTTCAGGTTTTAACCCATAGCGTCGCTATATAGCAACATTTTTAATTAAAAAACGTCGCTATATAGCGATGGAACAGAGTAAAAAGGTCGCTATATAGCGACGCTTACAGTCACTTTTTGTTGTAACATGAAAAGAAGCTCATACATGCTATTTTATAACTGTTAATATCTCTTCTTCATGCTTATGTTGTGATTTTATAAGTGTAGATGGAAGGGACGAGTGGAAGCTCATCCGATGATGCGCCAATGCCTGGGAGCACGAAGTGGCTTACAGAGAGGTTATACTGTCATTGCACTCATTGCAAGCGAGAAGCACGACATCAATGTCGTATTATCATGCGCCACTTGCGGATGTATGAGGAGGAGCCGGAACCAGTACCCACCGTTGGTGTTGCACATGTCGATGGACTATCGGTAAGTCAAAGCTATTTAAGTTCGCAGTATACCAGGAAATAGAAGATCTTATAATTACATGAAATCTTAAAACAGGATGAGGAGGGTGACGAGGGTATGCATATACCTTCTCACTTTCAGCAAGACTATAATCATTGCACTCATTGCAAGCGAGAAGTACGACATCAGTGTCATATTATCATGCACCACTTGCGGATGTATGGGGAGGAGCCGGAACCAGTACCCACCGTTGGTGTTGCACGTGTCGATGGACTATCGATAAGTCAAAGCTATTTAAGTTAGCAGTCTTATTGTATACCAGGAAATAGAAGATCTTATAATTACATGAAATCTTAAAATAGGATGAGGAGGGTGACGAGGGTATGCATATACCTTCTCACTTTCAGCAAGACTTTCAACAAGACTATAGTCTCCCAGATGATGACGAGGGTATGGTCGACATGATGGATTCCATTTTTAGGGGCACTACATCCCACATACACGTGATGTTAAAGTCTGAGGTCAAAATGCGAGAGTTGCAATCAACACAATTGTACGAGGGTGCTAGGATGTCTAAACTACGTGCTTGTCTCTCAATCTTGAATCTATAAGTAAAGTATGGGTGGTCGGATACAAGTGTCTCGGCCTTAATGAGGTTAGCTCTTGCATTAATTTGACTCATTATTTGGATATTGTTTGTTTTGAGAATCATCATTTGGATAGTGTCTTTGTCATAGGTTGCTCCAGAAGATGTTGCCTGCACCAAATACCATGCCCGCATCAAGAGATGAAGCGAAAAAGATGCTAACAACGGTGGGTATGGATTATGATACCATCCATGCTTGTCGTAATGATTGTATTCTCTTTCATCGTGAGCATGGAGATTTGGCTAGTTGTCCAAAGTGTGGGGAACATTGATATAGAGATGACTTACAGGGTGAGCGGATACCGGTAAAGGTCTTGAGACACTTTCCCATGTTTCGATGCAAATCCATAGCGGAGTTGATGACATGGCATGCATCTCATCATTCCACTGATGACACATTGAGGATTCCCGCAGATTGTGCAGCTTGAAAGCACATAGATAATCAGTGGCCGGACTTTGCGAGGGAGCCGCACAACTTACATCTTGGGCTAGGCATGGATGGCTTGAATCCTTTTGGGTTACGCTCGACATCTTGGTCGACATGGCCCATAGTCATAGTGAATTACAATATCTCACCATGGCTAACAATAAAAAAGGGACACCTCATGCTTGCACTACTTGTGCTAGGAAAGTACAAGGCAAAAAACATGGACGTGTACATGGCACCTTTGATAGAGGAGTTACAGATATTATGGAGAGGAGTGCAGGTCTTTGATATTTCCAGAGCTCCTAGACATACCCATGATATTTTGGTCAGGGGTATCTTGATGTGGACCATGCATGACTACCCAGGATATGGAGAGTGCGCAGGTATGTGGTTGTGTCTTTACATGTACAATGAGGGATTATGCTTTTTTGACTCTCTTTCACACGCATGTCTTGTACTAACACATTCATGCACGCGTGCAGGACTTGTTACAAGTGGGTACCATGCTTGTCATGTTTGTGGACCGGCTCTGAAATCGCTTGCACGCTACTCCAAACATATGAGGAAAAATGTTTATGAAGGTCATGCTCGATACCTTCCACTCGACCATCTCGCATGTGGAGGTCAACTTGATCCACCACCATCATATTTGAAGGCAAGTGACTGGATTCAAGCTTGGAGGGCGAATGGAGAGGAACCTCCTCTTGGTATGAAGAGGCTATCGATCTTTCACGAGCCTCCTTATTGGGGTTAGTTACAAATCAATCATCTCTTGGATCCCATGCATATCTTCAAGAATGTGGGGGCTACTATTTGGGCACACTTGGTTGGTTCCAAGGACTCGAGAGGAGTGCGAGAAGACTTGCGTGCTATGAATAGGATGTCTTGTTTGTGGCCCCAAGCTTCGAGAAAAGTTGTCCTCTCGAAAGTAATGTGGATCCTCTCTACGAGGGAGGAGGCAACGGTCAAGGTAGACATTGCCTCTTTTCAAACACCGACAGGTTACATGCGTTGCTTGAAAGGAGCATTTTCAAAGGACAATAAGCTTAGTGGGCTCAAGTCCCATGATTGGCACAAGGTCTTATAGGTATTCTAAGTAGAATTAGTGTACTGATAATCGTGATGCGTTAGTGTAATTATTATTATGTTATATTGTTGACATGACTTCATTGTTGCTTTGATAGTTCATCCTCCCAATTACAATAAAAGGGTGCTTACAAGAAGATGTTAGAAATGCTATATTCAAGATCTGTGGTATTGTGAGGTATGCTTACTATCAAATCGCATTATGTATTTTCTTCATGGACATGTGAAATAGGTGGATATCTCAAATATCTTACATATGCAAGGACATGTGAAATAGGTGGATATCTCAAAAAGAGATCTCTATATCGAGCATCGAGAAGGCTAGGGTGGAATCCATCGAAGCTGTATGCTTGCTTGAGAAGCACTTTCCCTTGAGCATTATGACAACTCAAGTCCACTTGCTTGTGCGCATAGTTGATGAGGTGGCTATAGCAGGTACCGTTCATAGTCGATGGATGTTTTTTCTCGAGCAGTTTATGAAAATTTTAAAGGGATTTGTAAGACAAAGAGCAAGACCGGAAGCAAGCATGGCAGAGGGATGGCTTGTGCAAGAGTCATTAGTATATATCACAGAGTTTCTTGCATCCATGGATCCCGATATGCCGCAAGCTTGGCACAACAAGGATGACGATCGCATCGTTGGCGAGGTTCCCCAAGGAGAAGGGATTGAAAGATACCAATCTTCTCTTCTCACAGTTGGATTATTGTGGAACCATACGCGACATCTATGAAATTGATTTCAGATGATTTACTATTTTCATTCTTGATGTAAAATGGTTTAGAACTACTTACAACGGTCCCCATGCGATAGTGAGAAAAGATAGTAGCGGTCTCTTTGCAATGGACTCCACCAAACATTGGACCGATGAAAGTGATACTTTTGTTCTTCCCGAGCGCTGTGAGCAGGTGCATACTAATGATTTAATTAGTCGAAGCTTTCGTTTTTAAAGTCCATTGATACATGTACTTGAGCATAATTTCATATATATAATTGACGAATTTGGCACCCATCTTCAATATAGGTGGTTTTTCATCCGGATCGTTCTGATCCAAGATGGTGGTACGTGATCCAAGTTGCACCACGAAGTAAGCAAATTTTTGAAGATTGAGATGTGGATATGGAGATGCCACTACCAATGCCGGATCCAATTGATGAATCTAGCGAAGAAGATGTAGATCACCATATGAGCCAAGAGGAAGATGCGCATAATGACATCGCACGGGAGGAGGATGGAGATCACTATATTGAGGAAGAAGACAACAATCATCAAGAATCACCACACTTTATTGAAGAAGATGATCAAATACTTTTGGGTGAACGTACAATGCTAGAGTACGATGATGATATAGGAGATCAACTCGGTATAGAGTTGGAGATAGACTTGTTTGGTGCCTTAGACTTGGCTCAAGATGAAACAATTGATGTAAATGCTCTTATTTGATTTTTCTCATCTCAAACTTGGACATGAATATATGAGCTTCAAAGGCTTGATGTACATGCTCTCATTTTTTTATTCTCTATGAGCTCAAACATGTATGAAAATTTAAAAAAATTTGTCATTGGAAAAAACTAACTTTTAAGGCCTATATAAAAAAAAAAACCTCTCTAAAAAAACATCGCTATAAAATTGTATATCAGTGTCGCTATATAGCGACACTTAAAAGTCGCTATATAGCGACTTTTATAAATGTCGCTATATAGCGACTTTTAGCAAGAGTCACTATATAGCGACGATTTAGGAAACCCGCTTTTCATACTGACGATTAATGCTAAGCGGGCGCTAAACATCGGTACGTAAACGTCGCAATAGGATCCGTGTGTAGTAGTGGTGCTTAAGGCGCTAGCTACAAGCCAATGCAATCATGAAAATAAAAATAGGAAAAGAGGGGTAGCTGCTTTCTTACCTAGGAAAATCCCACTCGGAAGAGGAGGTATTTCGTGTACTAGCCCTACAAAATAGAGGAAACATACCATTTTTTAGATAACTAATTAGTGAAAGGAGAATTTCAGAGAACCAAATTTCCAAGGGGATTGGATTGAGGGGACAAAGAGAAACCTACAAACAATGAGAAAACACGAAAGGAAGGGAAAGTGAAAGTAGAGAAAAAAGAGGTGAGCCTTCTTTCTTTCACCAAATCTCATTGTTGGTCCTTCAAATCTGCAAATCAAGCATGAAAATTAGCACATGGGCTTAGCAATGCAAGGAGAACCATGCTTCAACACTTACAAAACAAAATCTCATAGAAAAGCCTACATTTCTTAAATAGACACACCTTCTTGAAAAACGTCCTTTCACACGAGCAGAGAGGGAGAAGGGTGGAGAGGGAGAACAAGTGTTGGGAGAGGCCGGGCTAGGTAGGGATGAGGAGTGTTGGGAAGAGGTTGGAGGAAAGTGAGGTCGCCAAATATAACAAAGGAGGAGAGTTTTTTGCTTTTCTTGCAAAAGAGTTATGAGGGGCAGTGATGCTTTTTCTAGCGTCGGTATATACCAGCACTGCTCCATCAGTATATACCAACTCTATATATCCTTTAAGCATCGGTATATACCAATGGAACAAGGTATAACATCGGTATATACTGATGGTATAAGGCACAAAATCTAGCAATAGGCATAAAAGCTCATGCAGGGTGGCTATTTTTTTGGATCTTGAGTGGATTTTCTTGCATTTTGTGTTGTGATTTTGGAGGTGTGCAAATGGAAGGGATGTGTGAAAGCTCATCAGATGATGCGCCAATGCCTCGAAGCATGGAGTGGCTTACGGAGAGGTTGTATTTTCATTGTACTGATTGCAAGTGAGAAGTACGACATCAACGCCATATTGTCATGTGCCACTTACGGATGTTTGGGGAGAGCCCGCACCAGTACCAACCATTGGTGGTGCATGTGATGATGGATCATCGGTACTTCAATGCTATTTGAGTTTGTGATTAATATTGCCTGTGTACTTTGCACAAAACCTTGAGACACGATCTTATATTTACATGAAACCTTTAGACAGGACGAGGAGGGTGGCAAGGGAATGCATATACCTTCATACTTTGAGCAGGAGGATAGTCTCTTGGATGTGCCAGATGATGACAAGCGTATGGTAAACATGATGGATTCTGTTTTTAGGGGCACTACATCACATGTACACATGATGTCCGACTCTGAGGCCAATATGCGAGAGTTGCAATCAACACGGTTGTATGAGGGTGCTAGGATGTCAAAACTACGGGCTTGTCTCTCAATCTTGAATCTGCAAGCAAAGTATGGGTGGTTACAAGTGTCTTGGCCTTAATGAGGCTCGCTCTTGCATTTTTTTATCTTATAATTTTGATATTGTTTATTTTGAGATTCATCATAGTTTCTCATTATTCAAAGCCTATGTATGTTTGAATTGCAATAGGTTGATCTAGAAGATGTTGCTTGCACCAAATACCATGCCCGCGTCAAGAGATAAAGCGAAGAAGATGCTGACATCGAGCTGACAACTGTGGGTATGGATTATGGTATCATCCATGCTTGTTGTAATGATTGTATTCTCTTTCGTTGTGAGCATGGAGATTTGGCTAGTTGTCCAGAGTGTGAGGAACAATGATATAGAGATGACTTACAGGATGAGCAGATCCCAGTAAAGGTCTTGAGACACATTCCCATCATTGCTAGAATATAGTACATGTTCCGATGCAAATCCATAGCAGAGTTGAGGACTTGGCATGCTACACATTGTTCCATTGTTGACACATTGAGGATTCCTGCAGATTGTGCTACTTGGAAGCACATAGACAATCAGTTGTCAAACTTTGCGAGGGAGCCACACAACTTACATCTTGGGCTTGCCATGGATGGTGTGAACCCTTTCGGGTTATGCTCAACATCTTGGTCGACCTGGCATTTAGTCTTGGTGAATTACAATATCCCACCATGGCTAACAATAAAGAAGGGGCACCTCATGCTTGCACTACTTGTGCCAGGAAAGTACAAGGCGAAAAAGATGTACATGTCACCTTTGATAGAGGAGTTACAAATCTTATGGAGAGGCATATAGGTCTTTGATATTTCGAGAGACATACCAATGACATTTTGGTTAGGGGTATCTTGATGTGGACCATGCATGACTACCTAGGATATGGAGAGTATGTAGCTATGTGGTTGTGTCTTTACATGTATAATGATACTTTTATGGCTCTCTTTCTAGCACATGTCTTATACTGACACATTCATGCATGCATGAAGGACTGGCAATAAGTGGGTAACATACTTGTCTTGTTTGTGTGAATGGTTTGAGTGCGCTTGCACAACACTCCAAACATATGAGGAAAATGGTTTATGAAGGTCATGCTCGATACCTTCCGATGGACCATCTCACATGTGAAGGGCAGCTGTGAGGAGCCTCTTCCTAGTATGAAGACACTATCCATCTTTCACGAGCTTCCTTATCGGGGTTGGTTACAAATCAATCATCTCTTGGATCCCATCCCAGTCTTCAAGAATGTGGGGTCTACTATTTGGGCACACTTGGTTGGTGACAAAGACAGAGGGCGAGAAGACTTGCGCACTATGAATAGGATGCCTCATTTGTGGCCCCAAATCCATTTTCATAAAGTTGTCCTCCCGAAAGCAACATGGATCCTCTCCAAGAGAGAGGAGGCAGCAGTCAATGCAGACATTGCCTCTTTTCAAACACCAGCAGGATACATGTGTTGCTTGAATGGAGAATTTTCAAAGGATAATAAGCTTAGTGGACTCAAGTCCCATGATTGACACAAGGCCTTACAAGTATTCTAAGATGTAGGATTAGTGTACCGATAATTGTGATGTGTTAGTGTAATTATGATTATGCTATATTATTGACATGATGTCTTTTTTTCTTGGATAGTTCATCCTCCCAATTACAGTGAAAGGGTGCTTATAAGAAGATGTTAGAAATGCTATATTCAAGATCAGTGGTATTGTAAGGTATGCTTACTATCAACTCACATTGATTGCATTTTCTTCAATTTAAGTTGAATAATCTATATACTAATTATGAATCTTACATGGGCACGTGAAATAGGTGGATATTTAAAAAAGAAATCTCCATATCGAGCATCTCGGGGGGGTCACTATGTATAAACCCTCTATATTACGTGCGTTCAAGGCCTATATTTAAAATCCCTTATTTGTAAATTTTTTCACTAATAAAATGTACCCCTTTTCTATACAAATCTATAAATTTTTTCCAAAACTATTTTAAATAGTCCCTTATGTATATTTATTTCTGTAAATTTTAGGAATAAAAAATATCCTTCTGTCGAACTTACGTGATAGGGTTACATATGATGAGTGACCCCCCCGAGTCGAGCATCGAGCCGGCTAGGGTGGACTCCATCGAAGCCATATGCTTGCTTGAGAAGCACTTTCCCTCGAGCATTATGAAAACTCAAGTACACTTGTTTGTGCACATAGTTGATGAGGTGGCCATTGCAGGTACCGTTCATAGTCGGTGGATGTTTTTTCTTGAGCGGTTTATGAAAACTTTGAAGGGATTTGTAAGATAGAGAGCAAGACCGAAAGCAAGCATGGCAGAGGGATGGCTTGTGCAAGAGTCATTAGTATATATCACGGAGTTTCTTGCATCCATGGATCCTGATATGCCGCACGCTTAGCATAACAAGGATGATGATCGCATCATTGGCGAGGTTCCTCAAAGAAAAGGGATTGAAAGAAATATGAGTGAAGAGCAAATGTAGAAATTCAATAAGTTTTGTATCCTCAATAGCAAGGAGATGCATAAGTGGATTGAGAGATATGAAGCGGCCAAAGTAGAAAGAATAAATGCAATTTTTTGAAATCATTTTCATAGATTTTGTGTATGGTCCCACAATAATCCAACTGTGAGGAGAGAAGATTGGTATCTGAAGCACTTTCTCGGCTATCTTGTGTGAAGTTAGCCATGACTCCACAATCATATGCTCGGGGGGGTCACTCATCATATGTAAGCCTATCACGTGAGTTCAACAGAAGGATATTTTTTATTTATAAAATTTACAGAAATAAATATACATAAGGGACTATTTAAAATAGTTTTGGAAAAAATTTACAGATTTGTATAGAAAAGGGGTACATTTTATTAATGAAAAATTTACAGATAAGGGATTTTAGAAATAGGCCTTGAACGCACGTGGTATAGAGGGTTTATATATAGTGACCCCCCCAGATCATATGTGACTCTCTTTGAATCGATGCGTTCCATGTGGAAATGTCATCTATATGACCATAATGCACTGTACTTTTTGTACTACAAAAGACCATCATTAAAACAATATTGAGGATGCATCTATTTTATAACATATATTGCCACAAATAACTTAATTACATCAAGAGGTACGAAACTTACATGCATCATACGTCCAGATGATAACTCTCGCTCACGCTTGTGTACTGTCTTTCCATTGTGTTTGGCTTTACGTAAAATGGTTTAGAACTATCTAAAACGGTCCGCATGCTACAGTGAGGAAAGATAGTAGTGGTTTCTTTGCGATAGACTTCACCAAACTCTGGACCGCCGATGAAAGTGATACTTTTGTTTTCTTCCTGCGCATTGTAAGCACGTGCATACTAATGATTTAATTAATTAAATGCTTTTATTTTTTAAGATCAATTGGTACATGTACTTAAGCATAAATTCATATAATTGATGGCATTTGATACCCATCTTCAGTATAGGTGGTTTTTTGATCCAGATCATTCTGATCCAACATGATGGTATGTGATCCAAGTTACACCATGAAGTAAACAAAAATTAGAAGATAGAGATGTAGATATGGAGATGCCACTACCAATGCCAAATCCAATTGATCGAGATGGATCTAGCGAAGAAGATGAAGATCACAATATGAGCCAAGAGAAGATGCACATAATGACATCGTATGGGAGGAAGATGGAGATCACGATATTGAGCAAGAAGATGACGATCAAGAATCACCCGACTTTATTGAAGAAGATCAAGTCTTAGGTGAACGTATGATGCCAGAGTACGATGATGATATAGGAGATCAACTCCGTATAGAGTTGGAGATAGTTAGACTTGTTTGGCATGTAGGACTTGTCTCAGGATGAAGCCATTGATGTAAATGCTCTTGAGTGATTTTTTTCATCTCAAACTTGGACACAACAAGACAAAGCACCCATAGACGCACGCACACACGCGTTTCATGAACTAAATAAAAAACTTACGAGCGCGTCTATTTGTGCGTCTATTTGCACGTCAGGAGACCCGCATCTAATTGCACGTCTATATATCAGACTTACGCGCGTATAGATGTGCACATACACGCATAAATAGACGCGCTTATAAACGCTTTGATAGACGCACGTATAGACGCAAAACGAACAGACAGATGCGAATATAAACGCGTTTTTAAATGCACTGATAGACGCGCCTTTTTGTTTTTTTTAAATTTTACAGAATACTGTGTATGTTGTGTATGCTATATAGTTACAAGAATCCCATATCCACATTCTGTAATTCAATTCTTACAGCCAACCGCATTTTAATTACAATTTCAAATAAAATATTACAACTCCAAAACGCAATAAAATTGAAAGCTCAAAAAGTGCTTGTATATACATATAGCACAAAGCTAAGCCACGTCATGTGGCTCCAAGTATAAAAAATAAGGAAGCTAAGCCATGTCATGTGGCTTCAAGTACAAAAAATAAGAGGAGTCTATACAAGAGGCACGAAGCCAAGCCAATGGCTTTAAGTACAAAAAAGAATAGTAGCACTACTTCTACGACTAATCCTCGCTGCCTTCCACGCTCCCTTCTGCGCTGCCTTCTATGCTCCCTTCTGCACCTCCTTCCTCATCTTCCTCGTCGTCTTGTGCAGGGGCGGCCTGTAAACAAGGGACAACATATATCAATGTATGAAAAATCAAATCTTTACTTATAATTTTGGCATTATTTAATTACTTTCAAATACCTGGGGGGCCTGTCCAGTAGCTCGGGTATACTGCTCCTCAGTAATCAACCCGTCATCATAGAAGTGCCTCCATGTATCTCCTCTGCGATGGTGGCAGTGGTAGGCTGTCTCCACTGGAGTAGGGTATCTGCCCACGATCTCAAGCTGCATGACCGCGATACACTTTGTGGAGGGATTAGTACAAAAAAACAACCAACCTCCTAATAAACTAATAAGCAATATAATTTGAGATCGATACTTACAAATTGGGCCTCCCATGATTCAACACCCCCTGCTCCAAAATGCGCGCTCCCATACTCCTCCATCTGGATCCTCCGTGCCTCCACGTGCTGCAGACTGGGCTCCTCCCTCGTTGACTTCATTGCCTTCTTCCACTCACGCTTCTGAGAGGTGTGCGGCGGGCCCCTTGGAGGTTGACCTGCCTCAAGTCTGGCAAGCTCCGCTAGTGCCTGCCTCTTAAGGGAAGATCTTTTATTGCTAAGTATCGTAACAATCTTTGACTTCCCCCATTTATCTGTGAACTGGCGATTGGGGGGGTAAGGATACCTAGAGCGAACAGTAGCGAGGGTCTCATCAGCCAACCTCTTTGGGTGGTCTTTATAGTGGATAAAGCAATCTCTGTAATTGTTAGCAATTACAGAGTGCATGAAGGCCATTATGTCCTTCCCCCGCGCATCCATCAAGATGCCTCCTGTCTGAGTGATGTCATAATAAATCGTACCATCACCCAGAGGCACGTCCAAATAATCTGAATCATCATCCTCCTCATCGCCACATGGCCCAAAGCACTGTGCCATGCATCCGCCACTACTCTCCCTGCTACTACGCCTGCCACCCTGTCGTGTCGAGCTCGTACGCTAGCCACTCGTAGCTGGGGACTGCACGGGACTACGCTGACCACTCGTAGCTGGAGAACCGAGTCTCGACGGCTGGGGAGTACATCG
The DNA here is from genome assembly GCF_047967505.1 of Dipteris shenzhenensis. Taxonomy (NCBI): domain Eukaryota; kingdom Viridiplantae; phylum Streptophyta; class Polypodiopsida; order Gleicheniales; family Dipteridaceae; genus Dipteris; species Dipteris shenzhenensis. Next base: position 37,010,802 of record NC_141611.1, read on the forward strand.
ACGGCTCGCCGAGGCAGAAGGACCTCCTGACGGCATGGGGGAAGGGGCATAAGACGGGATGGCAGAAGGGACATAAGACGGCATGGGGTAAGGGGCATAAGACAGTACGGGGGAAGGGGCATAAGACGGGGCATAAGACGGCTGTGCGGACTCCGCTGGGGTGATCTCAGGCGGTGTGGGGTGGCTCGGAGTCTGTAGTGCCGACTCCTGGGGAGTGTTAAGGGTACCCGTCATGTACCCGTATAACTCCGCAAGACTAGGAGGGTGCCCTAAAATGTTATATAAATCCTTCCATATCGATTCACGCGGATCAGGTGAGCTAGAAGCACTTCCTCCCCACATGTTAAACTGGAAAAAAATAAACAAATCTATTACTTTGGGAGCTGAGAAGAAAGGGGAAAAAAAAAAAGAGGCTCTGTCAGAGCGCGTCTATAGACTCGTCTAATCTTCGCGTCTATAAACGCGTCTAACAGAGCATTTAACAATTCAAGTAAAAGCGCGTCTAACAGTCCGTTCATCAATCCGTCTAATAGTGCGTTAAAAAGCACGTCTACCACCGCGTCTAACAGTCCGTCCAAACATCCGTCTAACAACGCGTCTAAAAGCGCGTCTAACAATTCGTTTAAAACTCCGTTTACCAGAGCGTCTGTGTGAGCGTCTATATACACATCTGTGTGTGTGCACGCTAACACTTTATTTTGTTTAGATACTCCATCTTTTATCGTTTACCATATTGGTCCCACCTCAAGATCAATCACCTGCTCGATCCCATGCATATCTTCAAGAATGTGGCATCTACCATTTGGGAGCATTTGAATGGGACACGAGATTCGGTAGGCATAAGGGAGGATCTACGTACCACAGGGAGGATGCGTGAAGCTTGGCCTCAAGAGAGACCAAATGGGCATGTTTTTTTACCTCGTGCACCGTGGATGTTATCAAATCTAGAGATGGCGACGGTGAAGCGCGCTATTACTACAATTCGTACTCCCACTAGATGCATGAGGTGTTTGAAGGGAGCCTTTACAAAGAGCAAGAAAAGAGGTGTAGAGCAATTATATGGCTTGAAATCTCATGATTGGCACAAGATGCTCCAAGTAAGTATTTTATATGCATAATATCTTTTTCCTTTCAAATTTGTGAGTGAATAGCTATAAGCAACTAATCAACCACCTCCTCGCGGGTTCAGTTCATACTACCTACTAGCATTTCACGTAGTGCATCAAAGGACGTGAAAGATTGTATTTACAAGATGGGCGACCTTGTGAGGTATGTGAGCTCAAAGGAAATAGATCCCACCACGCTTGAGAATGCTCGAGTTATGTCAATGGAGGCGGTTTGTTTAGTGGAGGAGACATTTCCACGTTCTATTCTCACAAGCCAACTACATCTCATAGTACATTTGGTGGATGAGATTGCTATATGTGGTACTATACATGCACGATGGTTGTTCTTCCTCGAGTGCTTCATGAAGACGTTGAAGGGCTTCGTGAGACAAAATGCAAGACCCGAAGGTAGCATGGCCGAGGGTTGGTTGGTACAAGAGTCACTTGTATATATTTCTGAGTTTCTTGTTGATGTGGATAGCTCTCTCCCACGACTATGGAGAGATGATGAAGACCTAAGGATGACCTCTATTGTGCCTCAAGGAAAAGGACGCAACAAAGTAATAGACACGGAGTTGCGTAATAGTATCAACCTCTTTTGCGTGCTTAATAGTGATGTGATGAAAAGATGGGTGACAAGATACGAGGATGCAAAGGCAAGAAGACAAGAAGAAAGGGTCCTCTTTCGTACACACCACAGATCTCGTGTGCCATACCCTCAGCGTCTAAGAGCACTTCCAAAGGATATTCATGTGGATTGGCTACTTGATGAAATGGAGAAAGCAGAGAAAGACGAGGGGATGCATATCACAATGGAAGAATGGGAGTATGCTAGGGGATGCATGAGCAAGGTCGGTATATAGAATGTTATGCATAAGTTAGGAGGTTTTTATAATTTAGATTGCTTATTTAATTGATTTTTTCTTGGTGTAGTGCACTATGTTCAATGCTATATGGTGTGAGGGCAAGCATTTTCGAACACAACGGATTCATGATAAGAGAAACACACAAGATTGCGGCGTCATTGCTAGCTTTGAGGGAGCCAATGGAGCCATGGATGATTATTGTGGCATAATCCAAGATATCATTATGCTTGACTTTCGACGCTTCTTTGTGTATGTTTTGGATGTAAAGTGGTTTAAGGACGTGGTGGAAATAGGCCCTAATGCAACAATCAAATGCCATGCAAGTGGCTTTGTAACTATTGACTCCACAAACTTTTGGCAAAGTAGGAAGGACACACTAATACTACCGCAACAATGTGAACAGGTACTGTGCACACACATAAAAATACTCGCTTTTAAATATTTGATGCAATAAAAGTAGCATGATTGTATTTGTGTTTGAATTAGGTTGTCTATCAACCAATGGTGGATAATAATAGGTGGTGGCATGTCATACCTATTATGCCACGTTCCAAAGTGATGTATAGTATATTTACTAATATGGAGCGTGGCCATGGACGTGATGATGATCGTGATACAAGAGAGGAGGATGATCATGAGATAGGAGATATAGATATTGAGGCCGGCATTACCCGTGAGGACAAGCCTACCATTGGAGATCTTGATTTCGATGAGTACATGAGTGGCACAAGTAGTAGTGGGTTGAATGTATTTGTAGATCTAAACACTTGTTTGGATTTTGAAGTAGATAGTTTGGCAAGGGTTGATCTCATTGAGGATGAGATTGAACCGTAGCCCCACAATTGATATTGGCAAAACTATTTTACATATTGTCTCATTCTCCTCATTTCCCTTAATTCTTGTATATGTGGGCTTGCAAAAAATTATGTGCTTTGGTAGTCATGGGCAATGTTTGGAAAGCAATGATGTACACCAAAATCTCACTTTCTGTATTCTCTGGAGTGCGTCTAACAATGCGTCTAAATGCGCGTCTGATTCTCAGTGTAAACGCGCAAATAAACGTGCAAATACACGCGCAAATAGACGCGCTAATAAACGGGATGTTAGACGGGCCCGTATTTTCTCAGGTCTAACGTGCAAATAAACGCGGTGATTGACACACAAATAGACGAGCGTTTCGCCGCGTCCATAGATGCGCCCGTAATTTCTCTACTAGAGCAATGCCTATAGACGCGCTCACTATTTTACGCGTCTACCAAGCGCGTCTATAGTTGCTTTGTGTTGTTGTGGGACATCAATACATGAGCTTCAAACTTGATGTACATTCTATTGTATTTTTATTCTTTGAAAGGATCAAACATGTAGAAAAGAAAAAAAATCATCATTGGGAAACACTCTCTTTAAAGGCTGGTATGAGGAAAAACACTCTCTGTAAAACGTTGGTATAGGAAAGTGTCTCTACCGACCTTTTACACTTCTGTAAAAGGTTGGTACATACCAACCATTTACAAGTCTGGTAAAGGTCGGTATATACCGAACATTTAAAACCCATCGTATGAATCGACGATTAGCGCACTGCATGCACACATCGGTGCTTAACCATTGGAACAAGGCCCATGTATAGTAGTGTTAATGGAAGCCTCGATTGTGGGACACTTGGCACCAAAGTGAAAGGCCAAATTGTAAGAATTCTGGGCTAGAGATAAGATTCCAGAGCGAGCTTGACTAAGGAAGTTATAGAAGGAGAACCTCACATGACAACACAAGAGAGTTGAGCTCATGAAAGAGAATCTACGGCTAGATGATTTAACTAGCTTGGAACCCTCTTTTATGTAGATATAAAATAGGGGCCCACACCATGGGAGCTAGAGAAAAAATCAAAGATCGAAGATAAGATCTTGGTAACTCAAGGAGTTTGTAGATTCCATAAGATAAAAAAATCCACAAACGTCAAGGAACCTATAGAATCCATAGACTTTATGATTCAAGAGAGAGCCTATTGACTTCAAGGAATCTGCATAACTTACAGAGTTTGCAAAAGTTTAGGGAATCTACTAACTCACAAATTCTAAGCTAATCATCAAAATCTAAGGCTATGATGTGAGGAATTTCTATAATCTGAGGAATTCTTTAAAAAAAGCAACTAGCAAGCTCATTGATCCAAGACAAAGAACAAGATGTATAAATATTTATTTATTTAAAAGTACATCATAAAACAACCTAAAGGTATGCAAGTTGTTTCTTAACAACATAGTAGAAATGTACTACTATAATCGGATAAGAGAAATGTCCACTCATTATCCTCTCTCTTTCTCTCTCTCTCTCTCTCTCTCTCTCTCTCTCGCTTGTTTGTGTGTGTATGTGTAAAGAGAAGGGGGGTTTGGGGTGATTCAATATCACAAATATTTTTTATAAGCCAAGAATTTTATACTTTAGCTTTTAGGGCCACGAGTAATATTCACCAATAGCACAGCCTACATAACTAGCTCACAAGTCACTTTGATCACTGTCTCCATCGGAGGCACTACAATTATAATCACTAATAGCCTTTGGAAAGCTAGCATATCACATTTTTGCATCCTTTATGAGGTAAAGGCCATGTCACTCTTTTTTTATTTGTAGCTAATCAATGACAATGCTGTTGACTCCATTTGTGGTTCTAAATTACTAGATTGGAGAACTACCCAATTGGATATGAGTAAAACTTCAAAACTAAGGGGGAAAGGTTTGAGCTAGGAGCATGCACTATTCCAAATTACATTGATTTCCTTTTCATTGAACAAATACTATGAGTAAGACACTAAGTGACAAGCAAGAACTCATAGCTTAGAATTGATGGATACTATATTGTTATTGAACTTAGATGATACTTGTAGACCTTGGATAGCCATATCACAGAAAGTTTTATCATTGGAGCTGAGAATGATAAATCAATAGTGAAAATATTAATTCCTTTCAAACTAAGTCATCAATTACAATAAAAGTACTCATTGTGTGCACATGGTTGCAACATCCTCTTTTGCTTCACATGGCCTTCCCATGGGTCCATGGCTTACCCAACATTCTGAATTCATGCAATAGCATTATCCATGTGTAAAACTCAAAGTCACATTATTTGTTTAGGCTTATGCAGCAAGGACAAAACTCAAGAACTTTGCCTTTACCGCAATTACAAGATGACCTTGTTATTTAAAGGAAATACATCATTTAGGCAAGAGGTGCATTCGTCACTCGTTATAATTGGCGCCTGCAAAATTCAAACTAGATTTGTAGATCACACGGTTGGTATAGTAGTTCCTGAGATACTCTCCAAAGACGTAGTCTTTGAAAAGGGGTGGATTCTTGTCACTCAGCAAGGCAGGAAGGGGGCTGATCTTAGTATCCTCCTTTGGGCCGAGACTTGCAGCTAAGGTCATTCTGGCTCTGGTGCGGTTGACCACCGCTCTATGCTCCACGCTCTTGTACTTCCCGTTAGTCAAAACCTGCACACGAGAGCTTAGAATTATCCAACTTCCAAGAACTCTCCTACATTAAAAAAACGTTCTTGCTTCTATGTGATTGGAACATGACTACAATATTGCTAGCCAAGGCCTGCTGAAGCTGAGTGCGGAGCATGACTACATTGCTAGCCAAGGCACCATAAACTAAACGGTTGCGCAGTCCGACAAGGGAAGGCAGGCTTAGCACCTCGATCTGATCAGCTACGTTGACGACAAATGCATTGGGAACCGGGTTGGCAGATATCCATTTATCGCCCTTCCTGATTTGCAAGCCTGGTACTTCATCTGGCATTAGGATAGTGAGACTTGAAAGATCGGAGTGGGCGCTTATGCCCAAGACGACACTCGGGTCTGGACAGGGCGGGTAGAAATTGATGGCCATCACAAGACGCTCAAGTCCTGGCAGCGCAGTTTTCATATACTCGCTAGTCAAACCTAGGCTCTCGAAAATGGCCTCGTACAGCGCAGCACCCAGCTTGTCCATTTTCGTTCTGTACTCCTGAAGATCCTCTCTGAAACCAGGCGATCAAGTAGCAAGAAGTTTGTTGACAATCAAGAATTATGTGAGAACTAACTAATTTGTGTAAAATCGACAACTACGTAATCTCTTTGCCAGTTTATGATATCTTGTAGATCTGTCGTAAGATGTACTGCAATCCGTCTGGCTTCTGGTAATCTAACGTAAAAGCTACCTTAAAACTAGTGGCGCTTCTTCGAAACCATCGCATACCCCCGGACGACGCCGGATGACGAGCCCGTCCTTCCAGTCAGATGGCTGGCCTGGCGCAACATTGAAACCCGTGGTAACGGTAACACCAGCGTCGGCATTATGAGACGGGAGTTTCCTCTTCTCCTCTACGGGTAGATCGTAGAACCTTCCAACAGCCCTCCGGATCTTAGCCATGTCCACCCCATGGTTAATTATCTGTCACAGCATAGCAGTAAGGGAGGCCATGAGTAAACTTGTATATCTTTGTTTGCATTGCGAGAAAAAAGCTACATGCATACAAATTCGTCTCCACGATTCAAGTAAGTGCACACACCTGGAAGAATCCCCACTCGTCACAGGCGCGGCCGATTTGCGCTACGATCTCTGCTCGTCGGCCATCCTCTAGGCCTGCGAGATCAATCACCGGAACCTCTTCGTCGCTAGAGGTTTTCTCAAGGGAGACACGTTCGTCAAGAGGCCTGATGTATTGGGCGGGGACCTCGGTGACACCATCGTCGACCCATTCCTTAACACCTTTGATGTGGTCTCGGAGGCTTCCGCCCAGCAGCACTGGAGCCATGGCAGATATGTAAGCGAATAAGGTGACAGATGATCGAGCTTGGAAAGCAATTGAAAATATTCGGGGGAGGAATGATTATATAGAGGCGAAAGGTGTTGCCAGCTATTTGGCTTTGTCTTTATTTTCTCCCACGCTTTCGGCGGTTGGTTGGAACTATCCCAGAACCATCAATGGCACGAGATCCTCACCTTGCTTACTAGAAATCTAATAATAAATGCACCCGCAGGCCCCTGCAAATATCATCAGCAATGTTAATAGTACACACCGACTTGGTATGACCAATGCAGCAATCACCTAGGAAAACAAGGTGGCACTCACGCCCTCCAAAAGGAAATAGAAGTTAAGTTGCGGGAATAACATGGGATACCACAATCTAACCCTAAAGCTCCAACTAACTACAATTACCACTATAGTTATACTTAATAGCAGCCTAAACAATTCAACATAACTTTTCTCAAAGGAAAACCATCATCTACACAAAACCACACCCATTCCATAGGCCCTTGGTGCAGGACCAAAAACCATGATTAAATAGTTTTTTCCAACGATTTTTAGTTTAAAAAAGCCAATTAAATCAATTTAGAATACCATTTCAATCAAACGATTTAAATCCCATTCCTTAATTAACACCTTTGATGTGATCTCACAGGCTTCCGCCCATCACCACTGGAGCCATGGCAGATATGTACTAAGTGGATAAGGTGACAAATGATGCTAGCTTGGAAAGCAGATGAAAATCTTATCGAGGGAGGAGTGATTATATAGAGGCGAAAGGTGTTGCTAGTTATTTGTTATTTTCTCACACGCTTTCGGCAGTTCATTGGAACTATCTCAAAACCATCAATGCCACGATATCCTCACGTTGCTTCACAGACCAGAAATCTAATAAATGCATCAGTGCGTGGTATGACCAATGTAACAATCACCTAGGAAAACAAGGTGGCAATGCCAGTGAGGCGCTGCAAAAGGAAATAGAAGTTGGGAATAACATGGGATACCACAATCTATCCCTAAAGTTCTAACTAACTACAATTACCACTATAATTACACTTAATAGCAGCCTAAACAAGTCAACATGACTTTTTTCAAAGGAAAACCATCATCTATACAAATTCCATAGGCCCCTTTCAGGGCCAAAAACCTTGATTAAATAGTTTTTATCCAATGATTTTTAGTTTTAAAAATCAATTAAATCAATTTAGAATACCATTTAAAGAAACGATCATTTAAATGAAACGATTTTAATCCCTTAAATCAATTTAGAATACCATTTAAAGAAACGATCATTTAAATGAAACGATTTAAATCCCTTGGAAACCCTTGTTTAGAATTGCTCTCTCAAATGTTATGTGAGAGCCATGTAATGTTTGGGATATTTTAAGATAGGAGTGGTCTAATGCCAAGTGTGGGTATGGTGTGTTGGTGTAATATTGATGTTGCTTAATGGATCTTGACCAAATTTGTGATTGGAGCATGCATACAATATGCATATTGTACCAACTTCATCTATACTACCTAATGTCCATTCTCTTTTTAATGATTGAAGATGTACACGGGCCTAGTGGTACATGAGTTACTGGCACAAGGATGGGTGGGATCATCTATCACCACTTCAATGTTAGTACTATTAGTCAGAAAAGAAATCAAGACCAGAGGCTAGAGGCTAAGCGTGGCAACGCTCGAGGGCCATAGAGAAAAGGAGATCGTGAGGGCAAATTGTTGTCATGGGAGGGGAAAAGGAATTAGAAGTGGAGGGAAGGAAGAGGGAGACTATGACACAAGGGGAAAAGGAGAGGGGGAAGAGAAGCATGTACATGATAGGAGGAGGAATGTAGAGATGGAGACATCAAGGGAAGAGAACCATACTTTATTTGAAAGAAAGGATGACAGGGAAATATCAAAATACTAGGTAGGTGGCTTTACAAGAATGAGAATGTCTCATGAAGGAATAGCCCCCTCCTTTTATAGCCAAAAGAGGGGGTCTCTCCCAATTAATGCATCCTCCCACATGCATGGTGTGTGTGGAAAAGTCTCCCATGTGGGCTAGGAGGTTACACACTCTCAATTGTGTGCGACAACCCTTTGCCTCAATTTTCCACATAAATCAAGCCCCATATCTCAAGTCTATGATACACCCTTGGTCTCTTCCCAATTTTATAATATGTTCAAACCTCTAGGAGGACAAGTGGAGGGTTGGCACAAGGAATCTTGCCACCTCATCCTACTTTCCCCATTATTTAACTTGCTCTCTTGGACCTTCTATAGGAGGACAAGTGGAGGGTTGGCACAAGGAATCTTGCCACCTCATCCTACTTTCCCCATTATTTAACTTGCTCTCTTGGACCTTCTATACCTCCCCCACATGGGCCTAACCCATATGGAGGGAATAACTCAATATAATATCCATCTCCACCTATTTTATATTACTTCTGATCCCATGGACTTTGAGCCATATCTCACTAAATGCAGCCTAGGTGGAGGGGTGGCACATGGAGGAGCCATGCCACCTTACATTTTATTATGTACAACACACCTTATGGGTCCTCTTACATGGAAGGGTGGCACATGGTCATGCCCTGCCACCTCAACCTTAGGCCCTATGCACACCATATTTTATTATACTATTGCCACATATACAAACACACATACATATTAATGCCTTTTTCCTTAGATAATTTTATCCATAACAGTTCTCCCCCGCAGGTAGGGAATGCACAGCATTTCCATGCCTGGGTCCATCACGCACAAAGAAAGGCTTGAGGTAACACTTGTTGATCACCTTCTTGCCATATGGTTCATGCAGCTCCTGAACTTGTACAGACCCATTGCTACATTCCTTGATGACTTTGTATGGACCTGTCCACAGTGGCAGAAACTTCTTATCCATTTGGTGGTCCAATCTGTTATCAAAGCATAGCACAACATCCCCCTCAGCAAAGTATCTTTCCCATCCCTTGCGAATCTTAGCATCCAAGCGGGCCTTTTGTCAATTATTTTGGATCTCTGTTTGGTGTAGTGCAAGGCGTCGAGTTTCATCTAACTTCTCAAGTTGTACCAATCTGGCCTCTACATGTTCATCTTCTATCATCCTCTGTTCCTGTGCCAATCTCAAGGCTGGAATCTCTATCTCTAGTGGTAAAACTGCCTCAGTACCATACACCAACTCAAAAGGAGTGTGACCTGTAGATGTTTTATGAGTGATGTTGTAAGCCCACACGGCTTCAGTGACCTTCTGATCCCATTGGCTCCTGTTCCCTATGGCCATTTTTCCCATGGTTTTACAAAGGAGGCCATTGGTCCGCTCTGTTTGACCCATGGATGCTGGATAATAGATGCTAGAAGTGTGATGATCATTACCCATGCGATCCATGAGTAACTCCACTGCTTCATTTAAGAATGGACTCCCATAGTCAGAGACTATCTCCATGGGTGTCCCAAACCTTGTGCAGATACGTTCAAATATGAAATTTGAAACTGCCTTGCCATTTGTAGCAGGGAGGGCAATAGCTTCAGCCCACTTAGTGACATACTGAGTGGCTACCAAAAGATACTTCTTTTTGCGGGCAGTCATGGGCAAGGGCCTGACAAAATCTATTCCCCACTTCTGAAACAGATGGATGGACATCACTGGGTGATGTTGCCCAGGACGCAAATCCTTCCTACCAAAGAATTGACATGGTTCACAGGTTTTGCAATACAAAGTGACATCCTTGAACAAGGTCGGCCAATAGTATCCAGCATGTAAAATCTTCTTAGCTGTATAGTCATTGGCATAGTGGCCTCCACAAAATCCATCATGATAATGCTTCAATACCTTAGGTACTTCATCTGCATCAATGTCCCGTCTTAGTACCCCATCCATGCCTTGACAGTACAACACTCCATCAAGGAGGGTGTAGTGCCTACTATCTCTACGGTACTTTCTGAAGGAAAGGAGAAAGCAGTCAAAAACTTGTAGATACCACCATACCATGGATCCCCAACTTCTATGGCTGCTACAAGGTTTACATCAAGGCACTCCTCTAAATCAATCAAAGCATTCTTCAAGTTGGAACAAACCCCTTTTACAATTTTGAAAGAAAAATCATATTCTTGTAGAACTGCCAACCATTTGGCCAACTGGCCCATGGGATTTGGTGATTGAAGAACCTGCTTTGCAAGACCAGTGCTAGTGAGTATAAAGAAGGACTTTCCAGCCACATAATGCTTAAATTTCTCAATGTAAAACACCAAAGACAAGGCATGCTTGTCAGCCTCTGAATAGCGTCGCTCAATGTCGAGCAATTGTCGAGAAGCAAATCGAATGGGATACATGTACCGATCCTCCCCTTGCTGGAGAAGAATACCTGCCATGGGAAGAATCTTCAGCATAGAATAGCACATAGACAATCTTAAAAGGACAACCCTCATGATATCACGTCCATCTTTACAAGCGAGAAAATGTTAACAGTTGGAGAGCTTGCACATCATCTTCAGCTTCTTCTAGTTCTTGTAGTCGCCATGCTATTTCTTCAAGGGGTGTGCGGTCTAGCATCCTTCTTTTGAGCAATGTCCTTGGGAACCTTCCTGATGATCTTCCGAAGTCGGTGAACTCGTATCAAGTATGCCCAACACTTAGTTTCATGATGACCACAAGCTTTGCATTCCTTACAAATGATCACCCTCCTTTGTGGCTTGCGGCTTTGTTGGGGTGGTGCTTCCACTCGCGTCATGCGTGATTGAAGTACAAGCTTCACGCGCCAAGAAATCAGCAACAAGATTTCGAGCTCGAGGAATATGCTGAATTTTTACCTCTTCAAATTGGTTGCAAAGTTCCAATGTTTGTTGATGTCGTGGAACCAAGCCTTTGCTCCGCACCTTCCACCTTCCACTAACTTGTTCACACACTAGTTGAGAATCTCCTTGCACCTCAAGTTGCTTGGCATGATGTTCTTGTGCCTTTTGTAGCCCAAAAATGAGCGCCGAGTACTTAGCTTGATTGCAAGTACTTGCAAGTGCAGACTTGCTGTAACAATACTCCTCACCACCCGGTGAAGTGAGCTTCACGCCTATGCCAGTAGCCTTGGTCGAAGGTTTGTAAGCTCCATCAAATTGAAGGATCCAAGATGTCATCACACCAAGACTAAAATTCGGACATCCCAAGTTTCTCAGTAGTACAAGATAGGTAGGAGGAGAGGGTGGGGAGAATTCAACACTTGAGCCAAACGTTCAGCACCAAAAAAACTTGCAATCCGTTGTTGATAGTTTATCTTAAGACCAAAAAGAATTACAACTTGAAGCTCGAAATGAGGCGCAAAAGGTTGATTAGGTACAAATGGATTCCTTGGTCGAAACATTACCAACCATAGCCGAGGCCTAGAAACCTTTGTAGTGAGATTGAGAATAAACCATTCAGGATGAGCTTATCCACAGGAATCAACAAGCAGATGCACCAAATCTCCCCCCAAGTTTGGGGAGCATCCCACCCTTCAATGAAGGACACCGTTTTAATTACCTCTGAAGCAGCAAGTAGTTCGATCACCGTACAATGAGTAGAGGTAATATCAAAGTTCTCCCAGCGTATTAGTAGTTCTTCACCATGAATCATCCACAGTGTATCATTCCACCTGTCATCTCCTTGAACAATGCATTGGACAATCAGCCGTTGAAGGTCGACATGAAGATCAAGGAAGACATCTCGTGCATTGGTAGCCATAAGGTGCGGAGGACAAGGCACCAATTCCTTAAACGCGTCGAGAAGTGACATAAATGTACACCCTCCTAGTGTGGAGTGCGTCCGTGAAGTGAGCTTGGAGAAGTTCTGAATCAGCAATCTAGCAAGAGATGTGAATAGAGCACATGAAATGAAGTACTTCTGCTTTTTACAGCAAGAGCAAACTCCCCCCGGTTAGAGACTTACAGTCCCCGAGATTTCAATATATGAACAAAAATCATTACATTTTCACCACTTCCAACTTGTTGGCCCAATGATAAGTCTCCCTTTCATGAAGGGGGAGGTCTTGGGTTCAAATCCTACTCTTTAATAAAAAGAGAGGAGGAGAGAGGAGAAGGAGAAGAGAAAGAGAAAGAGAAGAGAGAGGGGGGGCGCGGGATCTACTGTTACAGTTTTGCAAGAACTCAGAAAACTGTCCGCGACCAAAAGACGCAGTAGCCCAAAAATTGTTGCACGGGTGAACACAGTAGACGTGCGGAGTGAGAAGACTGCTGTCTGTGACCAAAAGTTGCAGCAGCCCAAAAAACTGTCGCACAGTCGAACATAGTAGACGCGCGAATCGAATGCACGTGCAGTAGCTTAGAAGGAGCACAAATGGTACAATTTTGCAGATGCGACCGATACGAGCAGAAGATTCGCCAGTAGCCATGGAGATTTCTATCCCAGCAGCCACACCATTTCTATTAGTCAGAAAAGAAATCAAGACCAGAGGCTAGAGGCTAAGCGTGGCGATGCTTGAGGGCCATAGACAGAAGGAGATCGTGAGGGCGAATCGTTGTCATGGGAGGGGAAAAGGAATTAGAAGTGGAGGGAAGGAAGAGGGAGACTATGACACAAGGGGAAAAGGAGAGGGGGAAGAGAAGCATGTACATGATAGGAGGAGGAATGTAGCGTTGGAGACATCAAGGGAAGAGAACCATACTTTATTTGAAAGAAAGGATGAGAGGAAATATCAAAATACTAGCTAGGTGGCTTTACAAGAATGAGCATGTCTCATCAAGGAATAGCCCCCTCCTTTTATAGCCAAAAGAGGGGGTCTCTCCCAATTAATGTATCTTCCCACATTCATGGTGTGTGTGGAAAAGTCTCCCATGTGGGCTAGGCAGTTACGCACCCTCAATTGTGTGCGACAACCCTTTGCCCCAATTTTCGCATAAATCAAGCCCCATATCTCAAGTCTATGATACACCCTTGGTCTCTTCCCAATTTTATAATATGTTCAAACCTCTAGGAGGACAAGTGGAGGGTTGGCACAAGGAATCTTGCCACCTCATCCTACTAATTTCCTCATTATTTAACTTGCTCTCTTGGACCTTCTATACCTCCCCCACATGGGCCTATCCCATATGGAGGGAATAACTCAATATAATATCCATCTCCACCTATTTTATATTACTTCTCCCATGGACTTTGAGCCATATCTCACTAAATGCAGCCTAGGTGGAGGGGTGGCACATGGAGGAGCCATGTCACCTTACATTTTATAATATTACTATTATGGATTATGTACAACACACCTTATGGGTCCTCTTACATGGAAGGGTGGCACATGGTCATGCCCTGCCACCTCAACCTTGGGCCCTATGCACACCATATTTTATTATACTATTGCCACATATACAAACACACATACATATTAATGCCTTTTTCCTTAGACAATTTTATCCATAACAGTACATGATAGTCTACTATGTTAGTACTATGTTACTACTTTTTTAGTCCTATGGTAGTGATATTAGTCTATTATTAGTCTCTCTCTCTCTCTCTCTCTCTTTTGTAAAATTTATTAAATGATCGAGTTGTCTCCTCTCCCTTGCAAAAAAGAGATTCTAAGGGCTTACCTAAAAAATGGAGCTAGATCGACCCATGATGGTATTTCCTTCCGAAATGAGCATTGTTATCATCTCATCTAGCATGAAAATTAATTGTAGCATGATAATTTGTTTGGGATACATATATATATACATACATACAAAAGCACAAAGGATTGGAGTTCTTGCGTATGTAATAGGTTAGGAGAGGTTTTTGAGTTATCTTTTAAAAAGCAAAAAGCAAAGCAAGCTTTTTGAAGTTATTGCTCAAAAAGCCAAGGTTAAGAGAAATTGTTTAAGTTAGGAGAACTTTTTGAGAAATCGAAAAGTTTAAAAAGCTAAAAGTAAACAAGCTTTTTGATGGTTTCGCTGATGCAATAGGTTGGATGAGATACACAAATTTAACAAAAATTCAAAAACATTAATACGTGGAAGATGTTGCATATGCAATAGATTGGAAAGCTCTACACCTGTTGCATTATTTTGAAAATTGTGTCGATTCAGCTCTAGGTTGAGATGAAGAGAACCAAGAAAAATGAAGAATGGGCTCCCAAATGTAGGAGTGTCTTATACTTATACTTAACCTATAATGCCTAAAAAGATGCCCTAAACCTAATTATAACCCACTTCCTTCCACCTCCTCCATCGTTGGCAAACTCCTCCACCTCCTCCTCTCTAGGTATTCCCTCTCCTACCTCCTCTACTCCTCCCTCCCGCCTTCCCCTCCTCTCCTCTCTCCCTCCCTCCTACCTTCCCCTTCCTGCTCCCCTCTCCTCTCCCTCTTGCTCCCTCCCCCGCTGCTTCCTTTTCCCTCTTGTCCCTTCCCGTTCACTCGGCTCCCTCTCCCCTCCCCTCCCTCTCCCCTCCGCTCGCGCTCATTTGCTCCCTCTCCCCCCCCCATCTCTCTCCCTCTCTCTCCCTCCCTCCCTCCCTCTCTCTCTCTCTCTCTCTCTCTCTCTCTCTCTCTCTCTCTAGGGGGCCACAGACGAGTGACTAGGTGGTGGCTGTGAGGTGGGCAGAGAGGTGATCGAGTGGGGGGGCTTAGGAGACACTTGGGTCTTGCCCTAAGGAGGGGGGGGGCATTATCCCCTCCCCCAACCTGTTGCACACCCCTTGGTCCCTCCTTAGCTCCTTACGCCCCTCAGGCCCTTCAAAAATCACATTTTTAAAATTTAATTTTAAAATTGAGTAATTAAATTATAATTAAATAAATTTAATCATAATTTAATTATATAAATAATGAAAATTTAAATTAAGTTTTATTTCATTTCTAAAATTTTAAATTAAAAAAAGCTATTTGAAAGTAATTAATAAAATGAAACATTAAAATTTATTTAGTTTTTGTTAATTAGAAATAATAGCTACTATATAATTAATTTAAAACTAATCAAATCAATAAAATTTTAATTATAATTAGTTATAATTATTTTTAGTATTGAAGTAATTCTTAATATTTAATAATTAGCTTCATTTAGAGATCGATTAATTTTAAAGTATTTTAATTAAAAAATAATTTTCTAATTATATATAAAATTCAAAAAATAAAATAAAATTTAAACTTAAGTAATTAGTTTATTTTAAGATTGATTAGTTTTAAAGTAATTTAATTTAAAATTGAAAAAAGGTTGCTTTAAAAGTTAGCACTAGTTTGGTAGAAGGACATAAAAATGTCCTGGGACACTTTTATGTCCTATCAATTTAGCAATTTCCTACAATTATTCAAAAGCATTGATAAGGTATTTTGGGGTTTTGATTATTTGGCATAATAGCTTATATACTTAAAAAAACTTGAAATTATTATGGATTGAAATTTGCACCTATTACTTTGAGCTCTACCTAAAGTTTTAAGGTCAACCTAACACCGACATTTCAAGCTGTTTTCTCAGGTTTTAGATAAAACGGCCATACTTGTTACTTAACGAGTTTTCTTAGAGTTTGGAAGTCCTAGAGTCTAAGGATAGCTCTAATACATATGTTTGTATTTCCTTGGAGCTAGATAATCATATTCATTATGATCTATGGTCTTAAATGTAATTCTAGTAAATGCTTATGGTGAGGCAAAAATTGATTTTTCACAAATTATTTGACATGTCTAACAAGTTTCAAAATATACCATACTTTGTATATGTCTTTAATAGGATACTATGGAGTAGCTCAAGTTTTTAGGGGACCTAATGTCATGTAGAACACCAAATTCAAATCATATATTGATTGTTCCAAGTTATGTTGTAATTCACGCTAAATTCATGATACAAGGGTTAAAGGATATCATAAGAACCTTCATGCATTTAAATTATACTTATAGGGTGCCTCTAATCATGAATGAGTGATACCAATTAAAAAAGGTTATGAAGAACACTTATATACGTGATAATTCTAAAAGTGAGATTTAATGTGAAACCTGTTTTGGTAGTTGATATTAGAAGCACCTAATCTCTTTTAGTTTTAGCCTTTATTATGATGTGGTGGCTTTCCCTTATGATATAATATTGTTATTGTTAAGATATGACTCTTTGTTGCTATTATATGTAGTATATAAAGATGTTTTTTTATGAAATGTGACTTAAAATGCAACCTGCTAGGCTAACCACTCTTGTTAATTGATAAATTAATCTTGCCAAAATGATTTTTAGACAAAATTTTGTCACTCTTAGGTGTTTTTCATACTTAGAAACACTTTGCAAAAAATGCTAGCTCCTTGAAATCAATTTTATTTTCGGGCATGCTAGATAAAGTTTCAAATCTGAGTATTGTCTGGGTGAAAGACTATGTTACCATACATTTTTCAGCATTTTGTAATCACATGTAACTTTGTTTTGTGCTCTTTATATTTTTAGATAATAGTCCTATGAGGCTACCTTAATCTCAAGAGAGGAAATTGCCAAAAAATACATATGCAACAAGTTGTGATTTTTTTGCCAAAACCTCAAAAGGACACTTTTATGTCCTGTTATGCTACCAAACTAGTGTTAAATGATAAAAAAATAAAATTGTATTTTAAAATTAATGACTTAAAAAGTATTTAGAAATAAAATGTAATTAATTAATTTTATTTAAAATAAATTAAAATTAAGAAGTTAAATTTATTTGTATTTATGTATATTGTTAGCATAATGTAATTAAATTCTATAATATTTGAGTTGAAAATCTAATTTAACATTTTTATCTATTTAATTGTAGAGAATCATGGCTCCCAAAGTCGCTTCTAGGGCTCCCAAGATGATTGAGAAATTTCTTGAACATGGTTAGTATTTGCTAGAGAGGATTTCAAAGTGTTTCTTAGTGATGACTAACGAGGATGTGTCAAGCTCCCATTAGAACCAAGAGGCAATAAGAAATGTAGGAGTAGTTTCCATGATAAATATTGAAGACAATGGTTCGGTTGAACTTGCATAAAGAATTAAGAGTGAAGATGTTGTATATAGGTTATGGGCAATGCACAAGAAGTACTGAAGCCTATACCAAATTCAGTACGTGCTTAAGCCTATACCAGATTCAATGCAAGGACCTTTAGAACTACTTGATGCCTTGATGTTACACAGGATAAGTTGGGATGGTTTGTAGAGTGTTGTTGTACATGCAGTAGTAAGTGTGCCAATAGTAGTACCTATAGTAAGTGTGCTAGCACTAGTAGCAATTTTGCTGCAAGTAGCAACAAGTATACCACAAGTAGCATCTCATTCTAAGGTTGTACTCCCCGCAACATCCATATGTTCAGTACCAGTATGCCATCCCTAGCTAAAATTACAAGAAAGCGAGTGAGTCGGGATCAACTTCCACAGCTATTCTGAGAAAGAGAGCAAGCTCCATGGGTGAATCGAGTGAGTGGAGGTTATTTAGCACCGGGCGAGCAATTGGATAGTGACAATGAGGATAAAGAGGAGGAAGAAGATGTATTTGCTGATTTTTTTGTAAGTGTAGAAAATTTGCATCCTCCTAAAGGCGAGGGATATATTTGGGGATTGGTACATTTCCTCATCATCACACCACTCATTACCTTGTTCACAAATCAATGGAACCTCGATGTGCATTTTGCATGCAAGTTGTATGAAGAGACCAGGAATGCTAAAACGCCATTTGTAGGCAATGTCACTCTCCATCCAATCAAGTATGTGAGACTTCGAGAAGAATCCTCAGTTCAAGGAAGTCACATTGCAAAGGTGAAGAGATTTTCTCCAAGCCTTTGAAGAGTTCAAAGATAGTGACTTTGCTCGTGAAATTGATCTCTACCAGACTAGATATGGGAATGACATCGAGAAGAGATATATGCTCACAAAGAACAAGTTCCTTGACAGATGCAGGTTTGAGCCCATTGATGGGCAACACTTTTGTGAAGCTTGTAGAATTTCCCTTGAAGAGAGATGAAAAGGAAACTTGAATCACGCTGAGTAGTTGTAGAACTTTCAACGGGTCATCTGTTACATATCTTATTTAATAATGACTCAAAATATATGCTTGAATTTGAAAGATTGAATCTGGTTCTGGCCGTTGACTAGGTAGTAGGAAGACAAACTCAACTCTTTTCGAGATCCTAACAAAGGAAAGGGAGTTATGGGTTGGATGCGGCTCACCATGTATAGTAAAGGGAAGGAGACCTACCTTTGAATACACTATGAAGCTGACTCATTTTACAGATGCTCAAGAAGCATAGTGAATGATACGCAGTCAAGTGTGTAGGATTTGAAGACCACAATTGCAAGATATAGGGACTTTACAGTGTTTCGTCAGGAATCAATCTTTCAGCTTGTCTTGGATGTTTGTAAAGCAGATGAAGAAGGGAAGATATCCTACAAGGCACCAGATCATGTGAGGAGCATGCCGCAGGTAAGAGAAAAGCAACAATAAAGCAGCTATCTGTTGTTTGGTGGAAGGTCCTTGGTCTTGGTCAAATGATTGACCAGTTGTGAGCCAAAACTATTGAGAATTAGACATCGGGTTGGTTAGAGGGGTCTAAATCCACATTGTCGAAGTGGATATTGGATAGGTGTTGGATGTGGATGATGGAGTTTTAGTCCTATTTAGTGGGTCTATCCCCCTTGTATTGGGCAGATCCTCCTAGCCCTCCACTTTGAGGGTGATAGCTAATCTAACCTTGATTGTGCTCCTATTGTGATGGTCTCACCATCATCTTCTCTGCTTCGCACATGTGAGCCTTCCTCTTCTCCCATTGAGCACTCTAGATTTTAACATGGTATCAGAGCTATGTCTCTTCTCCCCTTTCTTCAAGCTTGCCATATTCATAGCCAACATCTCTCTTTGGAGCTATTAGCTCAACTTATATGGTGGTGTTTCAGTTTGGACTACTATGAGTTTCTTTCTCATTCGATTTGTACCACCAAAAGCTTCCATTTGAATTTTTTGGCATCTAAGGAGGAGTATTTACCTACTGGTTTTCTCATACATAGCCATGGCCATGATGTATTGAGTGATGACCTAGGAATTAGTGTATTAGTGGCTCGGGGGGTTCACCTCAAAAAAATTTAGTGTACTACATCCATTCAAAAGCAGGGGTATTTTAATCCCACTTATGGAAAAATTTTAGCAAGATTACAATAACAATAGGGGTTTTTTAATTTGATTTTAGGAAAATTTCCATTAGTTCATATGTAAAGAGGGGTGGGTTTGTTGGGGAAAAAAATTTACTTAACGGGTTTTTAAAATATCCCTTGAACACACATGATACTTTGCAGTGTATTCCCATTTTCGTGTTGTCTCTATTGCATAGAAGTTTGTTTACAACAACATATATGTACCAATTTTTGGCCATCTATGCTTAGTTGGTAATTCACCAAAGATTATATGGGTCTACCAGTCATCCAATGATTTCTTAAATGCATTTGAAATATCTATTACCAGGCTTGTCTACTATCAAAAGTTTTTATCAAGAATGTTTCCAGAGGTTCAAAGCATGATGTTTACTAGTTTCTAGTGACATATGGTGTGTGTTATTTAATATCAAGAAAGCACTCTGAAGGCTTATAAATGTCATAGAAAGGGCTCAGTGTGTTGAGCAAAAATTTGGTTCCCTTCTTCTATCAATGTATTCCTCAACAATGCTACTCCATCGGCACTCAAGAGGCTCCTATCAACTATCACATGTTGATGCCTTGCAATATTATAGTGTTTTTTTTTTTTGAGCTACCACTTATTCACAGGGGATTGTGCCTCTCAATGTATTGCATGATGAGTTTGTCCTCTAATAACGTTGTCATCGCCAATTAATTTCTCAACAAACTCTTATGCAATTTTTGCAATTTTTGGCCATAGTCTTCTGCTAGAAGCTTGCATAAGCAATGGAGATAAAATCATGGTTGCAACCCTTGTCCGTGACTCTCATTTCTATGCACGACCGATTTTCTTTCCTTTTTTTTGCCAATTATTATCTCTAAGGTTGAAGTTCATCTTATATGCTTACAAGTGGCATGGTGATTGGAACCTTAGAAAAGGTTTAATCTAAGGTCTTATTGTTGGGGCTTAGACCAACCCATGTGCCTATTATTCAACATTTAAACATAGACTTCCTTGGCTACCACTAAGAGACTTATTATTCCTAAATATAGACTTGCATATTGAGATACATTTTTTCTTTTGTTACATATGGCTCAAGATCTTTGTATTGGAAAGCACTTTTATATCTGGCAAATTCTCATCATAAAACTCTTGTTCATCATGAGACTATTGCCATATTTATTATAGAGAAGTGATGATCCTATGAGTGCAATTGATTTGAAGGAGGGTGAGCGTTCTCATGCTCACATATTGCTACATGACAATAATAGGCTTCTTTGCCATTTTGGTGAAACCTAAATAGCAACATCTTTATGGGAATCTAAGGAGAAGTCACTTTTATAGTGACATATATTTTTTAACTGTTATTATGTTTATATCCTCATTCAAATGAAATCCCTCTTGTATAGGAATAAATACTGCCATGTCTATATGACATTGGTAATACCTTCCTATAAAATCATCTATGGATTTATGTATGTGATTCATAGAGACATTGATGCTATGTACAAGATGAATTACATCTATAGAGTCATTCTCAAGAATCATCAACACACTACCCTCGTTATGAACTGTGTTGCATTATTACCATGTCCCTTTTAAATTTCAAAACATTGTAAATAAGCATGTAATTGATAAAGGCTTTTCCCAACTTATATCACCTGATGAATACATAATACTTCACCCTGTTTGAATTAAGGGGGAGTGTTGAAAATTAGACACCGGGTTCATTAGAGGGGTCTAAATCCACATTCACGTGATTGGTGGAAGTGGATATTGGATAGGCGTTCAATGTGCATGATGGAGTCTTGGTCCTATATAGTGGGTGCTATCCCCCTTGTATTTGGTGGATCATCCTATCCCTTCATTTTGAGGGTGATGGATAATCTAACCTTGATTGGCTCCTATTGTGTTGGTCTCACCATCTTTCTCTCTCCTTCTCCCATGTGATCTTTCCTCTTCTCCCATTGAGCACTCTAGATTTTAACAAAAATGTGGGTGTGTTCATTAGATGCAGATGGAACTCTAAGAAAGGATGCAAGAGGAAAGATAGCCAAAGATTCTAGAGAAAGAGTATGTAGAGATCAAGAATAACAATTTGGCTCGAAACTTGCAAAGTACAACACCAATAATTGGCTCAGCCTTCAGCTTCTCTTATGACATCTGCTTATCAAAGAGTAGGACACAAAATATGTATGTATCAATGTCATTGATACAGAGTGCTTCATGGAAATGACCGTTGATTCTTGGGAGAAGCCATGTGTGTTTATCATGTGGATGAGTTGCAAGACTTTGGAGTGGTGGGATAGTTAACCTTGTAAAGTTTATCATACAAGGTGCTTTGGGAGACAAGAAAAGATCAAGGTTGGTCCTCTTTGTGTTAGAAGCACAAAGGGATCCCCGGATCCCCTCTTTGCCAGCTCGACATCAATTGGATGTCCACTTAAAAAAGTCTTTCATGGTGTAGTGTTGCGCTATGACTTGACCATGCTAGAAGGAACGGGCATTCGAGTCTTAAATCCATACTCGATTTCTTCTTAAATAGGGGTGGGCACCCTATAATTTAACTTCTTGTAAATCTTTTGGAGCTATATTACAAAGAGGAATAAAAACCTAAAAAACATGTAGCAATGGTGGACTATCGAAAGATAAAAAACCCTAAATTGATTAATGAGATGGTATCCAACTCGGGGGGGTCACTATGTATAAACCCTCTATACCACGTGCGTTCAAGGCATATTTCTAAAATCCCTTATCTGTAAATTTTTCATTAATAAAATGTACCCCTTTTCTATACAAATCTGTAAATTTTTTCCAAAACTATTTTAAATAGTCCCTTATGTATATTTATTTTTGTAAATTTTAGAAATAAAAACTATCCTTCTGTTGAACTCACGTGATAGGGTTACATATGATGAGTGACCCCCCCGAGGTATCCAACCTATTAAATTATTGATGGATGTGGCTCTGGCTCATGGATGGTAGCATTGTATTGAATGGGTTTGCAGTTAAAAAACTCCTACACTAAGGTATGAATGCAAATATTAGTATTTTGATGCACTTTACAGTTGCACTACGATCTTTGAAGATGAAAGCTTCGAAGAAGAGAGAGGAGATAAAGAAGGTAGGGACTCACAGGATGATGACTCTCGTGCAAGTAATGAGGAGGATAGATCTTCATCGAGTGGGGAGTAGCTACTTGAAGTGTGCACAAAGATGAAGAGGGATTCAATATCACAACAACACAATGCATCCATAGATGCACAAAATAGCGGGCACGTCTATAAGCATTGATATAGTTAATGAAAATCTTGGCGCACCTATAAGCATTGATATAGTTAATGAAAATCTTGGCGCATCTATTAGCATGATTATTCATGTGTCTATAAATGTGGTTATACATACGTTAAATAGCACATCTACAATGTGTATATATCAATGCTATGCACATGTCACACACCATAATATGAATTTTTCCAAATGCACATATACAAAAATTAAGTGAGATGAGAAGAATGAGACAATATATAAAATAGTTTTGCCAATATGTAAGAAATTTGGATGATACAATCATGGGCTATGGTTCGATCTCATCTTGAAT
Organism: Dipteris shenzhenensis; assembly: GCF_047967505.1. NCBI lineage: Eukaryota > Viridiplantae > Streptophyta > Polypodiopsida > Gleicheniales > Dipteridaceae > Dipteris > Dipteris shenzhenensis. The sequence continues at coordinate 37,034,196 of NC_141611.1, forward strand.
GAGATCAATGTTGAGAGATATGGTGCCATGAGCACATGTAGAGCAAAGGTATGAGCAAAGGGTAAGCTGCCACATGGCATGGAGGAGATATCCCACATGTGAGCAAGAAAATGGATGTAAGTACCCTCACCTATAAAAGGGAGGTTCATTTGAAGGAATGATATATCAAGCACTTTGCACTATCTCAAGATTCTCTTTATGAGTCCAAGCTAATCTATCTTGGAACCTAATTGACTTGAGATACATGTCATGAGCACTCTCTTCATCATGTTTCCACACAGGTTTCATCCACCTTAGAGCGCTCCATAGATCCTGAGGCACACATGTTTTGTCATGGTATCAGAGCTTAGGTCTAGGTCTTTTAGTTTAGCTCATTAGTAGCTCACTAGGATTGCTTCCATTCCTAGATTAGTTGTAGGTATGTCTTAGGAGCTCATGTTTTTCTCCTAGGTTAGTTTAGTGGTAGATTGAGTACAAATTTCCATCCCTAGAGAGAGAAATTTTCCGTCCATCCATTTCATGAGATATTCATTGTGAGCTTGAGTGATCCTTATTGCTGTGAGAGAGAGAGAGATAGGGAGAGTCTTTCAAAGAAAGATTTGTGAGAGACCTCCTGTGGATCTGCTGAGAATGAGAGATGTTTTTAAACATACTCTTGACTAAAAGAGACAAAGCAAGAGAAGCTCCCAACAACTCTAAGAGCGCAGGTTTGGCACTGCTGCTCACAACATCGACTGCACCAACTAAAGCCTCTTTCAGCGCTCCCAACAGGTGACATCCATTGCCTCCTATGGCTCAGCCAGCAGCAGCTAGCAACTCCAGCATCATTTGTGACACAAATAAAAGGTTCGGGCCTGTTCATCAAGGGAAGTTCAACAATGGAATGCACGTTGCTGTCAACAGACTATCGCCAGCGTCTCGTCAAGGAGCAATTGAGTTCCTAAATGAGCTGCTGTGGCTTCTTGTGCCATCCACAAGCTGAGGATAAGGCAAAAATGGCTCTATCTACGGGCGACCTCCAACCAACTGCTCTCGGCTCCAACTCCCTTCATCGTCCTACACATGAGCAAACGAGGCTCCAATGCTCAACCAACAGCAGCGCACGAGCCTGACAGTCCAAAGCTCCAAGCGTCGACTCCATAGCTTTTGCTTGGGACTCCTTCATTGGATAAATCGTCCTAGCAGCAGCGACACGGCCTACTTGTAGCTAGCCACCATCGATGACCAGCAAGCAGGTCCGCGAATCTCCAAGCCTCCAAGCCTCAAGCAGATAGCTGCCTCCTGCTCGCAACCCGCGACTCCAACAACGAGCACGTCTCTACGTCGCCTTCTCCGAATCTCCACCGCGTCGATCGTCGTAGCAGATTCCAAGTTTCTCTCTCATTTTTCCTAAGGTTTCTACAAGAGACACGTGGCAGTAGATGGAGAATACACGTGGCAAGATAAGATGTAGCTATGGTTAAATGTAACTTAGCTTGGTCAATGGTTAAGTAAACCCAAGTCTGGTCAACTCAACCCACACTAACCCATGGTTAGATTAAGTTCAGGGTTAGTTAAAGTGCCACCTAAGCACTCAGCACTCTTGTTAAGCACAGTTTGAATTCAGCATGTGAATCTCTGTGACACATCATCAAAGGCCCTCTTCTTCATAAATCTTCAAGAAGCCATAACTTGCAATCCAGGAAGAATTTGGACATGCTCCAAAAAGGAAAAGTGATCGTCTTTTCGAGCTCTACGCGCCTGTCATGTCAGAATCATTGTATGCAATTAGACACTGCCAATATTGAAAGAAATCAATTGGTAAGACCTTTGCAATAAATGGAAAAGCAAAGCATGAATGCACACATCATTGTCATAAGCATGCCAAAAGCACAAGTGCATGAGATGACCATAGCAGGAAGCATGGCATCCACACATAAAGCATCAAGGCACATGGAAGAACAAAGCATCATGCAGGTAGCTACACCAAGCAAAGAAGCAAACGAGTCATCATCAAGCCATGAGCCAAAAGGTGACATCAATGGAATGTATTGAAAAGCAAAAACCTTGCCAACCTTGCCTATGTTTTGTAATCAAACCTGACCACCTGAGAGTAGCTATGAAAGCACCCAGGGGAGGTATTGACATGTAGAAGCCACACTTGAACACCTTAAGTAGCAATACATGCACTAAGGGGAGGTGATGGAATGTAACTCACATCTGACCACCTTGCAGTAGCCAAAGGATCATGGCACCAAGGGGAGGTGTTGAGAGATATGGTGCCATGAGCACATGTAGAGCAAAGGGTAAGCTGCCACATGGCATGGAGGAGATATCCCACATGTGAGCAAGAAAATGGATGTAAGTACCCTCACCTATAAAAGGGAGGTTCATTTGAAGGAATGATATATCAAGCACTTTGCACTATCTCAAGATTCTCTTTATGAGTCCAAGCTAATCTATCTTGGAACCTAATTGACTTGAGATACATGTCATGAGCACTCTCTTCATCATGTTTCCACACAGGTTTCATCCACCTTAGAGCGCTCCATAGATCCTGAGGCACACATGTTTTGTCAATCAACCCTTCACAACTATCTACTTGAATATCCAAAACAATGTGGAGATCTACAAATACATTCAACCCACTACTACTTGCGCTACTGTGCTCATCAAATCAACATCACCAATGGTGGGCTCGTCCTCATGGTTGAATGGCATGAATATTTGTATCTCCTATCTCATGATCATCCTCCTCTCTAGTATCATGATCATCATCACCTCCATGTCCATGATCATCCTCCATATGCTCCATATTAGTAATTTACTATACATCACTTTGGAAGGTGGCGTAATATGTATGATGTGCCACTACCTATTATTATCCACCATTGGTTGATAAACAACCTACTTAAACACAAATACAAACATGTTAATTTCCTTGTGTTGAAGGTATTAAATATAAATAAGTGAGCATTTTTATATATGTGTAGAGTATGTGTTCACATTGTTGTGGTAGTACTAGTGTGTCCTTCTTGCTTTGCCAAAACTTTGTGGAGTCAATAGTTACAAAGCCACTTGCATGGCATTTGATTGTTGCATTAGGGCCTCTTTCCACCATGTCCTTAAACCACTTGGCATCCAAAAAATACACAAAGAAGTGCCAAAACACAAGCTTAATGATATCTTGGATTATGCCACAATAATTATCCATGGCTCCATTGACTCCCTCAAAGCTAGAAATGACGCCGCAATCTTGTGTGTTTCTCAGTATCATCAATCTGTTGTGTCTGAAAATGCTTTCCTTCACAACATATAGACTTGAACATACTACACTACACCAAGATAAAATCAATTGAATAAGCAATCTATATACCGACCCTTTGCATGCATCCTCTAGCATACTCCCATTCTTCCATTGTGATATGCATCCCCTTGGCTCTCTCTACTCTCTCCATTTTATCAAGTAGCCAATCAACATGAATATCCTTTAGAAGTGGTGCTCTTATAGATGCTCAGGGTATGGCACATGAGATCCATGGTGTCTATGAAAGAGGGTCCTTTCTCCTTGTCTTATTGCCTTTGCATCCTCATATCTTGTCACCCATCTTTTCATCACATCACTATTAAGCATGCAATAGAGGTTTAGATTATTAAGCAACTTCCTGTCCATTACATTTTTCCTTCCTTTCCCTTGAGGCACAATTATAGACATCATCCTTAGGTCTTTCTTATATCTCCATAGTTAGGGGAGAGAGCTATCCACATCAAGAAACTCAGAAATATATACAAGTGACTCTTGTACCAACCAACCCTTGGCCATGCTACCTTTAGGCCTTGCATTTTGCCTCACGAAGCTCTTCAAGGTCTTTATGAAGTTTTGGAGGAAGAACAAACATTGTGCATGTATAGTGCCACATGTAACAATCTCATCCACCACATGCACTATGAGCTTTAGTTGTCTTGTGAGAATAGAACATGGAAAGGTCTCCTCCACTAAACAAACCACCTCCACTGACATAACTCAAGCATCCTAAAGCATGGTGGGATCTATTTCCTTTGATCTCACATACCTAAAAAGAAAAAAGTGCACCATATTAGCAATATGAAAACCTTCCATCAAGCATTGATATGGTTCACGTTTTGCATAGTGTGAAGTACCTCACAAGCTCGCCCATCTTGTAAATACAACCCTTCACATCCTTCGATGCACAATGAGAAATGTTAGTAGGTAGTATGAATTGAAAACATGAGCGAAGGTTGATTACTATGCTTCTAGACTCACAAATTTGGAAGGAAAAATAGATTATTCCAAGTCATACTTACTTGGAGCATCTTGTGCCAATCATGAGATTTCAAGCCATATAATTTCTCTACACCTCTTTTCTTGCTCTTTGTGAAGGCCCCCCTCAAACACCTCATGCATCCAATGGGAGTACAAATTGTAATGATAGCCTGCTTCATCACCACCATCTCTTTCTTTGATAACGTCCATGGTGCATGGGGTAAAAAGGCAAGCCCATTTCGTCTCTCTTCTATCCAGCCTTCACACATCCTCCCTGTGGTGTGTAGATCCTCCCTTATTCTCAAGGAATCTCTTGTCCCAATCAAATTATCCCAAATGGTAGACGCTACATTCTTGAAGATGTGCATAAGATCAAGTAGGTGATTAATCTTGAGGTTGGACCAATATGGTAGCTGATAAAAGATGAAGCATCTAAACAAAAGATGGTGTTAGCATGCAATCTCTATTTTCATTCAATATAGCACATAATAGTTACGAACCCTTAGAAGCTCATGCCATGTGAAGGAGTCATTGTGGAAAGGTCCCAAGTTTGCTTCAATCTCCTGTAGTGTGTGACTATGGAGGGACTTCATTCCAAGGGGTGACATATTTAGGCTGATCAGGTGGGAGATGTCAATGGTGATTCTCATAGATGACCTTCTTCAAGTCCTTTGGCCATGAAGCAACTAGCGAAGGGACACAAATAGGACATGCATGGTAGCCTGATGTAGTGAGACCTAAACAATAGACATAATTGTGTAAGCAAGGTGGTTCTCAATGCCACATCGAGTTCCTACTCATAATTAAAAGTTCAATGCTCACTTGAACACTCGCCATAGTCTGGGAAGTCATGCATCGTCCACATGAGAACTGCCTTGAAGATGAAGTCTCATGATGAGGGAGGCATGCACCTTGATACCTTTCCAAAGTATCTCCAGCTCATCAATCAAAGGCTCCAAATAAACATCCATGTTTTTGAATTAATGTTTCCTTGGATTTAGAAGGGATAACATAACATGTCCTTTCTTAATCACCATAGAGGGTGGAAGATTATAATTCACCAATATCACTGGCCATACAATGTAGGAGGTTTTTTTGAGACCAAACGATTCAAACCATCCATACCCAATCCAAGTCTTATGTTTCTGAGTTCTTCCTTGAAGCTTGGCCATGTGTGTCTTCAATATGCTTCCACACAGGAGTGTCTGTGGCAGATCTCCACTTGCCATTGGTTGACCGATGGGAGGAATGACATGACATGAGCTCTGCAATGGATTTGCACTTGAACATATGTTGGATGTGAGGGATTATGGGAAAATGTTGCGGAACCTTATGAGACAAATCCAAATTTTTGAGATCTGCTCTATACCTTGCCTCACTACAAGTGGGACACTCTCGAGCCTCCTTATGAGCTCCATGAAACATAATGCAATCATTAATGCATGCATGGATGCACTTGTAATAAAACCCTCCAAGAGATGTCACATAGTGCCTCTCCATATCTCTTCTAAGGTCGGTAATTTATTCTCCCTTGCAAGAATGTTAGAAAATAGCATGCACGTGAAGACCATAAATGAGAGAAAGTATTCTAATTGATCCATTAGCATAATTCACCATGTTTGCAAAACAAAAAGCTTACTTGAGTAATTAAAACTTGCATTTCTCCATTCATAAATGGTTTGCAAGTTTAGTAATTGTTAACCCTGTGGCAACAAGGGATAGAAGTGCCGTCTAGGACAACAACGATGAGAGCATTGTGTGTGTAGAGTAGCGGCAAAGCCCTGCTTGTAATATCTTGAGCGTGAAAGATGGTATGATGAATCTTAAAGGATGAGGATAGCCAAAATCATCTCTAGAAAAGATCCAATCATACTTGCAAAATCAAGATCTAGAGAGAGAGAAACTAAATTTAGATAGAGAAAGACTAAAAGACTACACTTTTTGAGGTCCCCCCACTTTGGGTAGAGACCCAAAAGGTCCCCCCACTTTGTCTGGAGACCCAAACGGTCCCCCCACTTTGTGTAGAGACTCAAAGGTTCCCCCTCGTTGTGTAGAGACCCAAAAGGTTCCCCCACTTTGTGTAGAGACGAGGTAGAGACCCAAAAGGTTCCCCCCAAAATGGAGGGAGTCTTGTCCAAAAGGTTTCCTACAAAAGAGGTCCCACCACAGAGGTACGTACAAATTGTGTAGAGACCAACATGTATAAATATCTCTCAATGGAATGAAGCTTGGACTCTTTGGGGTTCAGTGTTCAAGCTCACTATTGTGTTCATGTGATTGATCTCCATTGCATCCATGCTCTCTTACACTATTGTGTTTTAGCATGCCCTTACCCTTGCACTCCTGGTCCTTGTATTCCCTCCTCCTCCTCCCTCCTCCTCCATCTCCTCCCTCCTCCTCCTCCCTCCTTCTCCACGATCTCCTTCTCCACCATCTCCTCCTCCCTCCTTATCCCTCTTGCTCCACCCACCTTCTCCATTCTCCTTCCTCCTCCTCCACCCTCCTCCTCCCTCCTCCCTCTTTCTCCCTCTTCCTCCACCCTCCTCCTCCTCTGGACACCCTTCTCCCTTCTCCTCCACCGTACTCCTCCTCGCTCCTCCCTCCTCCTCCTCCTCCTCCTTCCTCACCTCCTTCCTCCTCCCTACTCCTCCCTCCTCCTCCTCCCTCCTCTCTCCTCACTCCTCCTTCTCCTTCCTTCTCCCTCCTCCTCAACCCTTACCCCTCCTAATGGGAAGGAGACTAGCTCTCCACTCCTCAACCTTGGATGACTCCTAAATCTTGCAACCCCCCTCTGAGTCTTGGAACTCCTAGCTAGATAGCTCTCTCAAACCTATCCCCTTTCTAAACCATGAAATCCCCTTCTAAACCCTTGGAGGTGAGAGTCTTCATCAATCGTTATGATCGAACCCTCTTTCTCACTCACATGCGCGTGAGCCTCCACTCCAAGGTACTCCTTGTGAGAGCAATGCAAGGCAAGAGCCGTCTGCATGTGTCACTCAAGCGGCCTCTGGATTTTTGCAATGTGTTTCCATGAGAGGAAGAGGGAGGGGGAGAGGGGAGAAGAGAGGGAAGAAGGGAGGAGGAAGGAGAAGGGAAGAGGAGAGTGAAGGGGGATGGCATGGCAAACACAAGGGCACTACAATGGAAACAAGGGAACTTGTATTCAAACTTGTGCAAACAATAATGAAGACCAAAGTCAACCTTTTGGCCTTTTATACATGTCACCTTTTGAAGGGAGGGCCAACCTTTTTCCTTTTACCACTCTCCCTCTCTTTAAATGAAAGGCTCTTGGGCACATAGGGTGCCAAGGCATATTGCTATTCTTTCCATCTCTCCCTACTAGCAGAAATAGTGCTTGTGTTAATCATATTAGAGTGCTTGGGACAAACCTGGAATTAGGAGGTGTTCCTAACTAGCTCCCAAATAGCGCTCTTGTCAGCCTCGTGCCTCAAAGCTTTAGGCTATTTAGGGATTAAACTCCACGAGCGCCTCCAAGCCTTAAGCCATTTGTGGTTCAAACCCCATGTAGAAGGCTAAAAACCTAGAGTGGCAAGGCTTAACTTCCATGAGACACTTAACCGGAACTTGCAGCTGGAACCTACAACCTGTCAGTTGGAACCTACAATCTGTAAGCGGGAACATACAAATTGTGCACATTGCCTACAATCCTCCTACAATCTTTGGCCTTGGGGTATTTGGGGCTCAAACTCCCTGAGCTTGTACTATTTTCCTTTCATGGTTGTAAGCATTGAAGTAAATCATGAAGCCTAATCACCTCTAATCATTGATTACCCTGCATTCAATGACTATACTTTGTGGATGTTAACATGCCCCCCTTCATGTTGCTGATCCGCCAGCCATGCTGGAGGAGGTGTGTGGTGAGGACTGCATAGCGGTCCAGCTATCGTGGAGTGAACGGAGCGAGGTATGAATGATACTTTCAAAAATGGGTGGTGTACATATCCTCATACATGCAGATGTGGTGTCCATGGAGATTGCGGACGCAGAGGTAGAGGTGAAGGTCCTGAAATTGCGTAGGACCGATGTTGGGATTGAAGACAATCTGTTGGGTTAGATTATGGAGGCTGTCGTCAATGGGGCAATTGTGGGTGGGGAGATCATGGAGGAGTAAGAGAAGGAGGCGGTTGACATGGACCACTACTATGACAATGGGATCAAGTAACGACCCACGCACGTCATTGAATGATTGGACGCAGAAGCCAAATTCCTTGTGCATCATCTCCTTGTGGAAGTTGTACTTCGAAGAATTGTACAACATATTAGGGTTCTTTTGCTGGAGATCTTTGAATTCAACCCAACTCCATCGCCATTCCATTGGCATATACAGGGGCTGGATTTGGCGATCGGCATGTGCACTGCAGTAGTATCACCAAAACTTCTCTAGATTTAAGAAGGAAAGGTGCCAACGTGGTTGTAGACTAGCATCTGCATCGGTCATTGGACTAGAGCATCGGGGGTAAGGACTTCTCTTGTGCACTTTGGATGCGCACGTCATGACAAGGAACTTCTAGTCGTTCACTATATAGGAAAAACCACTACTACACACGCATCCTATTGCGACATTTACGTACCGACGATTAGCGCCCGCTTAGCGTTAATCGTCGGTATAAAAATCGGGTGTTGTAAATCGTCGCTATATAGCAACTTTTACTAAGCGTCGCTATATAGCGACGTTAGTAAAAGTCGCTATATAGCGACTTTTAAAGGTCGCTATATAGCGACACTGAGACAATATATTATAGCGACGTTTTACAGAGAGGTTTTTTTTTTTTTTTTAGCCTTAAATTTTATTTTCTTCCAATGACAAAATTTTTTAAATTTTCATACATGTTTGAGCTCATACAGAATTTATTTTCTTCCAATGAGAGCATGTACATCAAGCCTTTGAAGCTCATATATTCATGTCCAAGTTTGAGATGAGAAAAATCAAATTAAATAAGAGCATTTACATCAACTGTTTCATCTTGAGCCAAGTCTAAGGCGCCAAGCAAGTCTATCTCCAACTCTATACCGAGTTGATCTCCTATATCATCATCGTACTCTAGCATCGTACGTTCACCTAAAAGTATTTGATCATCTTCTTCAATTAAGCTTAAGTGTGGTGATTGATCTTGACGATTGTTGTCTTCCTCGTCAATATCATGATTTCCATCCTCCTCCCATGCGATGTCATTATGCGCATCTTCCTCTTGCCTCATATGGTGATCTACATCTTCTTCGCTAGATTCATCTTGGATCCGGCATTGGTAGTGGCATCTCCATATCCACATCTTGATCTTCAAAAATCTGCTTACTTCGTGGTGCAACTTGGATCACGTACCACCATCTTGGATCAGAACGATCCGGATGAAAAACCACCTATATTGAAGATGAAAAATCACGTGCCAAATGTCGTCAATTATATATATATCAATGGACTTAAAAAACGAAAGCTTCGACTAATTAAATCATTAGTATGCACCTGCTCACAGTGCTCGGGAAGAACAAAAGTATCACTTTCATCGGTCCAATGTTTGGTGGAGTCTATTGCAAAGAGACCGCTACCATCTTTTCTCACAGTCGCATGGGGACCGTTGTAAGTAGCTCTAAACCATTTTACATCAAGAATGAAAATAGTAAATCGTCTGAAATCAATTTCATAGATGTCGCGTATGGTTCCACAATAATCCAACTGTGAGGAGAGAAGATTGGTATCTGAAGCACTTGCTCGGCTATCTTGTGTGAAGTTAGCCATGACTCCACAATCATACGTGACTCTCTTTGAATCGATGCGTTCTACGTGAAAATGTCGTCCATATGACCATAATGCACTGTACTTTTTGTACTGTAAAAGAGCATCATTAAAACAATGAAAATGCACCTATTTTATAGCATATATTGCCACAAATAATTACTTAATTACATCAAGAGATAAGAAACTTACATGCACCATACATCTAGATGATAACTCCCGCTCGTGCTCGTTTATTGTCTCTCCATCACGTTCGGCTTTACGTATAGCTAGTTGTAGCCAATCAAGTGACATGTGACTAGGGAGAAGAGCCAAATCTCGTGGATATGGTTGTGATCGCCTGTACATTACTCTGAATCTCGTCCTTGCATTTATTCTTTCTGCTTTGGCCACTTCATATCTCTCAATCCACTTCTCCATCTCAGGGCTATTGAGGATACAAAACTTATTGAATTTCTCCATTTGCTCTTCGCTCATCTTTCTTTCAATCCCTTTTCCTTGGGGGACCTCGTCAATGATGCGATCATCATCCTTGTTGTGCAAGCTTGCAGCATATCAGGATCCGTGGATGCAAGAAACTCTGTGATATATACTAATGACTCTTGCACAAGCCATCCCTCTGCCATGCTTGCTTCTGGTCTTGCTCTTTGTCTTACAAACCCCTTTAAAGTTTTCATAAACCGCTCGAGAAAAAACATCCATCGATTATGAACGGTACCTGCTATAGCTACCTCATCAACTATGTGCACAAGCAAGTGGACTTGAGTTGTCATAATGCTTGAGGGAAAGTGCTTCTCAAGCAAGCATACGGCTTTGATGGATTCCACCCTAGCCTTCTCGATGCTCGATATAGAGATCTCTTTTTGAGATATCCACCTATTTCACATGTCCATGCATATGTAAGATATTTGAGATATCCACCTATTTCACATGTCCATGAAGAAAATACATAATGCGAATTGATAGTAAGCATACCTCACAATACCACAGATCTTGAATATAGGATTTCTAACATCTTCTTGTAAGCACCCTTTTATTGTAATTGGAAGGATGAACTATCAAAGCAACAATGAAATCATGTCAACAATATAACATAATAATAATTACGCTAATGCATCACTATTATCGGTACACTAATTCTACTTAGAATACCTGTAAGACCTTGTGCCAATCATGGGACTTGAGGCCACTAAGCTTATTGTCCTTTGAAAATGCTCCTTTCAAGCAACGCATGTACCCTGTCGGTGTTTGAAAAGAGGCAATGTCTGCCTTGATCGCTGCCTCCTCCCTCGTAGAGAGGATCCACGTTGCTTTCGGGAGGACAACTTTTCCTGAAGCATGCACTTGGGGCCACAAACGAGACATCCTATTCATAGCACGCAAGTCTTCTCGCACTCCTCTCGAGTCCTTGGAACCAACCAAGTGTGCCCAAATGGTAGCCCCCACATTCTTAAAGATATGCATGGGATCCAAGAGATGATTGATTTGTAACTGACCCCAATAAGGAAGCTCGTGAAAGATCGATAGCCTCTTCATACCAGGAGGTTGTTCCTCTCCATTCTCCCTCCAAGCTTGAATCCAATCACTTGCTTTCAAATATGATGGTGGTGGATCAAGCTGACCTCCACGTGCGAGATGGTCGAGCGGAAGGTATCGAGCATGACCTTCATAAACATTTTTCCTCATGTGTTTGGAGTAGCATGCAAGCGATTTCAGAGCGGGTCCACAAACAGGACAAGCATGGTACCCACTTGTAACAAGTCCTGCACGCGTGCATGAATATGTTAGTACAAGACATGCGTGCAAAAGAGAGTAAAAAAAGCATAATCCCTCATTGTACATGTAAAGACATAACCACGTACCTGCGCACTCTCCATATCCTGGGTAGTCATGCATGGTCCACATCAAGATACCCCTGACTAAAATATCATTGGTATGCCTAGGAGCTCTGGAAATATCAAAGACCTGCACTCCTCTCCATAATATCTGTAACTCCTCTATCAAAGGTGCCATGTACACGTCCATGTTTTTTGCCTTGTACTTTCCTGGCACAAGTAGTGCAAGCATGAGGTGTCCCTTTTTTATTGTTAGCCATGGTGGGATATTGTAATTCACCACGACTATGGGCCATGTCGACCAAGATGTCGAGCATAACTCGAAAGGATTCATGCCGTCCATGGCTAGCCCAAGATGTAAGTTGCGTGGCTTTCTCGCAAAGTCCGGCCACTGATTATCTATGTGCTTCCAAGCCGCACAATCTGTGGGAATCCTCAATGTGTGATCAGTGGACCGATGAGATGCATGCCATGTCATCAACTCCGCTATGGATTTGCGTCGAAACATGTGTTGTATTCTTGCAATGATGGGAAAGTGTCTTAAGACCTTTACCGGTATCCTTTCACCCTGCAAGTCATCTCTATATCGTTGTTCCCCACACTTTCGACAACTAGCCAAATCTCCATGCTCACGACGAAAGAGAATACAATCATTACGGCAAGCATGGATGGTATCATAATCCATACCCACCATTGTTAGCATCTTTTTCGCTTCATCTCTTGATGCGGGCATGGTATTTAGTGCAGGCAATATCTTTTGGAGCAACCTATGACAAAGACACTATCCAAATGATGATTCTCAAAACAAACAATATCCAAATAATGAGTCAATCAAATTAATGCAAGGGCTAACCTCATTAAGGCCGAGACACTTGTATCCGACAACCCATACTGTACTTGTAGATTCAAGATTGAGAGACAAGCACGTAGTTTAGACATCCTGGCACCCTCGTACAATTGTGTTGATTGCAACTCTCGCATTTTCACCTCAGACTCTGACATCACATGTACGTGGGATGTAGTGCCCCTAAAAATGGAATCCATCATGTCGACCATACCCTCGTCGTCATCCGGGAGACTATAGTCTTGTTGAAAGTGAGAAGGTATATGTGTACCCTCGTCACCCTCGTCATCCTGTCATAAGCTCATTCGTGTAAATAGAAGATCTTCTAATTCCGGGTATACAATAAGATTGCGAACTTAAATAGCTTTGACTTACCGATGATCCATCAACATGTGCAACACCAACGGGGGGTACTGGTTCCGGCTCCTGCCCATACATCCGCAAGTGGCACATGATAATATGACGTTGATGTCGTACTTCTCGCTTGCAATGAGTGCAATGACAATATAACCTCTCCGTAAGACACTTCGTGCTCCCGGGCGTTGGCGCATCATCGGCGGATGAGCTTCCACTCGTCCCTTCCATCTACACTTATAAAACCAAAACATAAGCATGAAGAGGAGATGTACACAATTATGAGCATAGCATGTTTAATTTGAGCTTCTCTTGAGGCTATATAAAAAGAATGACATCGCTATATAGTAAGGATTGAAACAAAAAATCCTATATAGTAAGGCTATGTAGTAAGAGGAGATATTGACAATTATAGGCATAGCATGTTTGAGCTTCACAAGAGGCCACACCAAAAAATAACCAGTAAGCATCGCTATATAGCGACGCTCTATTCCGTCGCTATATAGCGACGTTTTTTATTTAAAACGTCGCTATATAGTGACGCTTTAAATTAAAAACGTCGTTATATAGCGACGAATAAGCATCGCTATATAGCGACGCTGTGGGTTAAAACCCAAAACGTCGAAACCCGCGGTGTTTTGCTCAAAGCTTTCCTAATCTCTCAAGTAAGCAACCCAAAATCTTCTCCCACCTATTTTCACTAACCTCCCATCTATTCCAAGCAACCTCCTACTCTATTTCCCACTCCTCACCCTTCTCCTACCTCTTGTGCACCCTCTCTCTCCTTTTTCCCTCTTTGGTTTCCAGAAAGAAAGTTCTTCAAAAGGTGAGTTTCTTTCAACAATGTAGGTTGTTTGTTTGTTAGCTTTGGTTTTGTGAGTGTTTCTACTTGTATTGCTAAAGTTTTAAACTAGTTTTCATGCTTGATTAGAAAGGATTGAAACAAAAAACGAAATTTCAAGAAAGAAAGAAAGAAACTCACTTCTTCTTCCTGTATTTCTCTTCCTTCTCTTCCTTCTCTTCTCCTCAATCTCCTCCTTTCCTTGTCTCCTCAATCTTCTCTTTCCTTGTCTCCTTTCAAGAAGTTGCTTTTGTGATCTCCTCTTTCCACTAACATCTTATTTGAAAAAATGGGTTGTTTTCTCTCTTTTGTAGGGCCAGTCCACTACACCGAGCGGGACATACTCTCTCTTTTGTGGGCCCAGTCCACTACACCGAGCGGGACATACTTTTACATGTAAGTGCTTCCTCTTCTTTCCATTTAAGCTTTTTGTTATTTGCATTGGCCTGCAGCTAGCGCCTTAAGCGCTAGCTGCAGTGATGGACGTAGGAACCCTCTCTTCCCCCTTCTCTTCTTCTCATTTTTCCCCCTTCTCTTTTTTCCCTCTTCTCTTATTCTCTCTTTCCCCCTTCTCTCTTTCCCCCTCTCTCTTTTCCCTTCTCTCTTTCCTTTCCCCCTTATTCTCTATTTCCTTTCCCTCTTATTCTCTTATGCTTATGCTTCTGCTTCTCTATTTCCGCATGAGCATAAGCATGAGCTTATGCTTATGCTTATGCTTATGCTTAAGCATAAGCATGAGCATAAACTCATGCTTATGCTCATGCATGAGCATGAGCTTATGCGTAAGTTTCCGCATAAGCTTATGCGGAAATAGAGAATGAGAGAAGCTTATGCTTCTCTCATTCTCTTTTTCCGCATAACCTCCTTCTCTTTTCCCGCATAAGCTCCTTCTCTATTTCCGCATGAGCATAAGCATGAGCTTATGCTCATGCTTATGCTCCTTGCATAAGCATAAGCATAAGCTCATGCTTGTGCTCATGCATGAGCATGAGCTTATGCGCAAGTTTCCGCATAAGCTTATGCGGAAATAGAGAATGAGAGAAGCTCCTTCTCTATTTCCGCATGAGCATAAGCTCCTTCTCTTTCTCCGCATGAGCATAAGCATGAGCTTATGCTTATGCTTATGCATAAGCATAAGCATAATCATAAGCTCATGCTTATACTCATGCATGAGCATGAGCTTATGCGTAAGTTTCCGCATAAGCTTATGCCGAAATAGAGAATGAGAGAAGCTTATGCTTCTCTCATTCTCTTTTTCCGCATAAGCTCCTTCTCTCTTTCCGCATAAGCTCCTTCTCCATATCCGCATGAGCATAAGCATGAGCTTATGCTCATGCATGAGCATGAGCTTATGCGTAAGTTTCCGCATATGCGTGAGCATATGCGGAAATAGAGAATGAGAGAAGCTTATGCTTCTCTCATTCTCTATTTCCGCATATGCCGAAACATGAGCATAAGCTTATGCTCACCCATGAGCATAAGCATAAGCTCATGCGGAAAAAGAGAAGGAGCTTATGCGGAAAGAATGAGTTTCCGCATAAGCTCTTTCTCTTTTTCCGCATAAGCTCTTTCTCTTTCTCTTTTGCGTGAGCATATGCGAAAATAGAGAATGAGAGAAGCTTATGCTTCTCTCCTTCTCTATTTCCGCATATGCGAAAGCATGAGCATAAGCTCATGCTCACCCATGAGCATAAGCATAAGCTCATGCGGAAAAAGAGAAGGAGCTTATGCGGAAATAGAGAATGAGTTTCCGCATAAGCTCTTTCTCTTTTTTCGCATAAGCTCTTTCTCTTTCTCTTTTGCGTGAGCATATGCGGAAATAGAGAATGAGAGAAGCTTATGCTTCTCTCCTTCTCTATTTCCGCATATGCGGAAACATGAGCATAAGCTCATGCTCACCCATGAGCATAAGCATAAGCTCATGCGGAAAAAGAGAAGGAGCTTATGCGGAAATAGAGAATGAGTTTCCGCATAAGCTCTTTCTCTTTTTCCGCATAAGCTCTTTCTCTTTCTCTTTTGCGTGAGCATATGCGGAAATAGAGAATGAGAGAAGCTTATGCTTCTCTCCTTCTCTATTTCCGCATATGCGGAAACATGAGCATAAGTTCATGCTCACCCATGAGCATAAGCATAAGCTCATGCGGAAAAAGAGAAGGAGCTTATGCGGAAATAGAGAATGAGTTTCCGCATAAGCTCTTTCTCTTTCTCTTTTGCGTGAGCATATGCAGAAATAGAGAATGAGAGAAGCTTATGCTTCTCTCCTTCTCTATTTCCGCATATGCGGAAACATGAGCATAAGCTCATGCTCACCCATGAGCATAAGCATAAGCTCATGCAGAAAAAGAGAAGGAGCTTATGCAGAAATAGAGAATGAGAGAAGCTTATGCTTCTCTCCTTCTCTTTTTCTGCATAAGCTCCTTCTCTTTTTCCGCATGAGCATAAGCATGCGGAAACTCATTCTCTATTTTATGCATAAGCTCCTTCTCTATTTCCGATGCCTATGCTTAAGCATAAGCTCATGCTTATGCTCATGCATGTGCATGAGCTTATGCTTAAGTTTCCGCATAAGCTCATGCTTATGCGTGAGCTTATGCGGAAATAGAGAATGAGAGAAGCATAAGCTCATTCTCTATTTTTGCATAAGCTCATTCTCTATTTCCCACTCTATTTCCCCCTTCTCTCATTTCCCCCTTCTCTCCTTCTCTATTTTCCCTCATCTCTTTCCCCTTCTCTATTTCCCCCTTCTCTCATTCTCTATTTCCTCATTCTCATTCTTTTCTTTCCTTCACATCTTCTTTCCCTCTTATCTTTCCCTCTTCTTTCCCTCTTTCCTTTCCCTCTTCTTTCTTCTTGCCTATGCCTATGCCTATGAGAATGCTCATGTTTGTTTTTTGTTTTCTGTTTTCGTGTTTGTGTCTATGTTAGACATGGGATCACGTCGCTCATCGAACGAGTACGGACAGCCTCGCAGGAGGAGAGCTCACGATCTATATGCTCCAGAGGACTTTGATTCCTCTCAGGCGACTACCCCGAGGACTACCCCTGGTTCGACTCCTCTCGATCCTAGCACTGTGACTACCCCTGGTCCGACCCCTCTTCCACGTAGCACTGCGACTATCCCTCAGGGGACTCCTTTGCTAGCCGCGCATGGCTTTGTTGGGACTCCCGATGAGTTTGTAGCGCAGATGAGCGATGAGGAGGCAGCGAGATTCTTCTCTCTACTCTCTCAGAGGACCTCCGCAATTCCTTCCCCTACACCGACGGGTGGACGTACAGCCCAGCCATCCTCTCGCGCCCCTTCGACTACGGGATCATCACCTGCGCATGCCTCCCGCAAGGGAAGGAAGAGTAGGATGGGCGGCTCATGTTGTGCCGACTCAGGAGATGTAGACGAGTCAGCACACTCACGCTCCTTTAGGTCTCCACTTGGTCCGGAGACACAGTATCAGTCAGGTCCCTTTCCTTCTCCTACTCCCACAGCTACTCCTCGATCCGGAAGCGGTCGCGCAACTTCCACTCCTTCAGACTCTGCTACCGTCAGTCCCCCTTACTCATCTAGGGATCTCTCCTATCAAATCACATCTGTCGGAGGGATAATAGAAGACAAAAAGGGCAAAGCAGTGATGGCCGCCATGAGGCGGTTGATGAGTCATCACTTCAAGAGCGGCATAAATATCGATTGGCGGTATCAAGATGCCCAAAAGAAGCAAGTGGTGATCGATGAGTTAAAACAAAGATATCCTAATCCGCCAAATGTGGAGTTTAATAACAATTATATGCTCGAGCGCATGGGTTTGGTCCTAAAGCATTGCAGATCAACCATGCGTACTTCCATTACAAAGGGGTTGGCTAAACCCAGCTGGGCAGACAAAGCTGATTGGAAGTACTTCAAGAAGCAACATAGGGACCATCCCGAAATGTTCGAGGGTCAGAGGAGGGCTGCGAAGAGACGGCTGGACGTCGTAGGTACTTCGCACTTTGGTGCAGGCGGACGGTATGCGTTCGAGGCAACCGTGGTAAGTTTACTTCTTTCCATTTAATGTATTGTTCTATTTGTTTTACTTACATATTACATGCACTTTAGCTAACTCTAACTCTCGTAAATTGGATCCACAGCAAGCTGCAATGGGTCGTCTTCCTACGGATGCAGAGACGCGGCACGCATTTCGGATAGGAACCAAGCCGTGGTTCATTGAGCAAGAGGCAATGGGAGCGACAGTCGATTGGGCTGAGGTGGCTGCTCGCACGGTATAAGTTTACTCCTACTTGTAATCTCACTTTTTAATTTAAGTTCCAATCTAATTTTCGATTTATATGGTTCACTCTTAGGGTCAAAGCTCAAGCGTCCCATCATCAGAGACGAGCGATCAACAGGGGCAAGGATCGGATGCAGGTGCCGAGGACGAGGGAGAAGACGCAGGTGTCGGGGACGAGGGAGAAGATGCAGGTGCTGAGGACCAGGGAACAGGCCAACAAGATGATTCGGATTCGGATTCGGATTAGTAGTGGTAGTAGCATTTTGTATATCCGCTCGTTAGAGCAATTTTGTATCGCCCTTTCATAGGGTAATTTTGTTTCAAACACAGTTGTATATGTATATGCATTTCTTCCTCATCGTTCACAAGAACAATTTTGTATCACTCTGCAAGCAAGGGAAATTTTGTTATAAAAAACTTTCTTTTGTAATTACAAAAAAAAAAAAAGGATTAGTGGGGCTAAACAGGGCCAAAAGGAAGCCCTGTTTAGCCCCACTAACCCTTTTTTTTAACTTCTGTTAATCGTCGCTATATAGCGACGTTTACCAGTGTCGCTATATAGCGACGATTAACAGAGTCGCTATATAGCGACGTTTTTATCGTCGCTATATAGCGACGTTTGCATCGTCGCTATATAGCGACGATTAACAGCGTCGCTATATAGCGACGGTTTATAGCGACGCTCCTTTTCCGACGATTTTAACGACTTTTATAGCGACCTTTGCGCTCGTGAAAAAAAAAAATTTTAATGTAAAAAGCGTCGGTATTTCCGTCGAAAAATGGCCTATGCCTTGTAGTGAACCTCACAAACTAGGAAAAAGGAGGAAATTTCCTAGATATAACTAGGCATTTTGGTATGTATATCTAAGAAAACTCCTTCTTTAGATAAAATGCATACTTTTATCTAGGAAAAGAGGTTGTCATCTAGGAAATTAGATGAGTGTATTACATTTGTATATAGGAACTCCATACCTCTATCTAGGAAAAGAGGTCGTCATCTAGGAAATTAGATGAGTGTGTTACATTTCTATATAGGAAATCGATATTTCTATATAGGAAATCATACCTCTATCTAGGAAAAAGAGGTTTTCACCTAGGAAATAAGACGTGCGTGTTGCATTCCTATATAGGAAACCTCATTCTCTAGTTAAGATATTCACCTCTATCTAAGAAAAGGGGTGGTCACCTAGGAAATTAGAAGAGTGTGTTACATAATTCCTATATATCTATAAGGAAAAGTTCTTTTATGTAAGAGATTAATTACACAACATGGCTCATAAAAAAGGCAAATGTGAATTGGATTCTATATATATTAGTCTTTCCAAGAATGTATCTTCTACTATGCATGGTATAATAAGTCATTAGAGGAAATGATAAAAATACAGTCTGCAATGTAATTTGATATTTAAAAGAAAATGTCAATTAACAATACAATGCAATTAATATTCAAACCCTAAATTCTAAATCCTAAACCCTAAACCCTAAACCTTGAACCCTAAACCCTAAACCTCAAACCCTAAACCCTAAACCATAAACCCTAAAACCATAATTCCTAAATCCTAAACCCTAAACCCCAAACCTTAAACCCTAAACCCATGATTCCTAAACCCTAACCCTAAACCCATAATTCCTAAACCCCAAACCCTAAACCCTAAACCCCAAACCTTAAACCCTAAATCATAATTCCAAAAACCTAAACCCCAGCAAAAAACCCTAAACCCTAAACCCTAAATGCTAAACCCTACACCCTAAACCCCAAACCCTAAACCCTAAACCCTAAACCCTAAATCATAAATCTTAAAAACTAAACCCTAAACCCTCATGTAGTTACATCCTTTGCAAGTAAACCCTAAACCCTAAATCCTAAATGCTTAACCCTAAACCCTCAACCCTAAACAATTTCTCTCAACCTTGGCTTTTTGAGCAATAACTTCAAAAAGCTTGCTTTGCTTTTTGCTTTTTAAAAGATAACTCAAAAACCTCTCCTAACCTATTACATACGTAACAACTCCAATACTTTGTGCTTTTGTATGTATGTATCTATATATGTATCCCAAACATATTATCATGCTACAATTAATTTTCATGTAAGATGAGATGATAACAATGCTCATTTGGGAAGGAAATACCACCATCATGGGTCCCTCTGGCTCCATTTTTTAGGTAAGCCCTTAGAATCTCTTTTTTGTAAGGGAGAGGAGACAACTCGGTCATTCAATAAATTTTCCAAATGAGAGAGAGAGAGAGAGAGAGAGAGAGAGAGAGAGAGAGAGAGGAGAGACTAATAATACACTAAAAATATAGTCCTAATAAATACAGACATAAGTATTGACATAGCACTAACATATCACTAAAAAAGTAGTAACATAGTACTAACATAGTAGACTACCATGTACTAACATTGAAGTGGTGATAGATAGATGATCCCACCCATCCTTGTGCCAGTAACTCATGTACCAATAGGCCCGTGTACATCTCCAATCATTAAAAAGAGAATGGACATTAGGTAGTATAGATGAAGTTGGAATAATATGCATATTGTATGCATGCTCCAATCACGAATTTGTAGTGGTCAAGATCCATTAAGCAACATCAATATTACACCAACGCACCATACCGACACTTAGCATTAGACCACTCCTATCTTAAAATATCCCAAACATTACATTTGAGAGAGAAATTCTAAACACTAAGGGATTTAAATCGTTTGATTTAAATGATCGTTTCTTTAAATGGTATTCTAGAGATCGTAGCGCAAATCGGCCGCGCCTGTGACGAGTGGGGTTTCTTCCAGGTGTGTGCACTTACTTGAATCGTGGAGACGAATTGGTATACATGTAGCTTTTTTCTCGCAATGCAAAAAAAAAAAAAGAAGGTAACTTATGGCCTCCCCCACTGCTATGCTATCGCAGATAATTAGCCATGGGGTGAACATGGATAAGATCCGGAGGGCTGTTGGACGGTTCTACGATCTACCCGTAGAGGAGAAGAAGAAACTCCCGTCTCACGATGCCGACGCTGGTGTTACCTTTACCACGGGTTTCAATGTTGCGCCAGGCCAGCCATCTCACTGGAAGGACGGGTCATCATCCGCCGTCGTCCGGGGGTATGCAATGGTTTCGAAGAAGCGCCACTAGTTTTAAGGTACCTTTTACGTTAGATTACCAGAAGCCAGACGGATTGCAGTACATCTTACGACAGATCTACAAGATATCATAAACTGGGAAAGAAATTACGTAGTTGTCGATTTTACACAAATTAGTTAGTTCTCACATAATTCTTGATTGTCAACAAACTTCTTGCTACTTGATCGCCTGGTTTCAGAGAGGATCTTCAGGAGTACAGAACGAAAATGGAGAAGCTGGGTGCTGCACTGTACGAGGCCATTTTCTAGAGCCTAGGTTTGACTAGCGAGTATATGAAAACTGCGCTGCCAGGACTTGAGCGTCTTGTAATGTCCATCAATTTCTACCCGCCCTGTCCAGACCCAAGCACATAGAAGCAAGAACGTTTTTTTAATGTAGGAGAGTTCTTGGAAGTTGGATAATTCTAAGCTATCGTGTGCAGGTTTTGACTAACGGGAAGTACAAGAGCGTGGAGCACAGAGCCGTGGTCAACCGCACCAGAGCCAGAATGACCTTAGCTGCAAGCCTCGGCCCAAAGGAGGATCCTAAGATCAGCCCCCGTCCTGCCTTGCTGAGTGACAAGAATCTTTTCAAAGACTACCTCTTTGGAGAGTATCTCAGGAACTACTATACCAACCGTGTGATCTACAAATCTAGTTTGAATTTTGCAGGCGCCAATTATAACGAGTGACGAATGCACCTCTTGCCTAAATGATGTATTTCCTTTAAATAACAAGGTCATCTTGTAATTGCGGTCAAGGCAAAGTTCTAGCTTCCATGCAAATGTTGAATTTTGTCCTTGCTGCATAAGCCTAAACAAATAATGTGACTTTGAGTTTTACACATGGATAATGCTCTTGCATCAATTCAGAATGTTGGGTAAGCCATGGACCCATGGGAAGGCCGCGTGAAGCAAAAGATTGTTTTCTTCCTCAATAACTTTCAATGTGCTTAAGAAGAATATGTAGTTTAGAGATATTGTTCTCTCCTCTAGTAACATTATTGCAATGTCTTTCATGATTTTCTTTGGAAATTTGGTGTCAAAGTTGTCATGAAGTGGTTCTAGAATTGTGGTTTTTGCCATTGGATGTGGAAAACCAAATCTGCACCTCACAACAACACAAAGCAACTATAGACACGCTTGGTAGATGCGCGAAATAGCGGGCACGTCTATAGGCGTTGCTCTAGTAGAGAAATTATGGGCGCGTCTATAGGCACGGCTAAATGCTCGTCTATTTGCGCGTAAATCACCGCGTCTATTTGCGCATTCGACCTGAGAAAATACGGGCCTGTCTAACATCCCGTTTATTAGTGCATCTATTTGCGCGTGTATTTGCGTGTTTATTTGCGCGTTTACATTGAGAATCAGACGTGCATTTAGACGCGTAAATAGATGCGCTCTAGAGAATAAAGAAAGTGAGATTTTGGTGTACATCATTGCTTTCCAAACATTGCCCATGATTACCAAAGCACATAATTTTTTGCAAGCCCACATATACAAGAATTAAGTGAAGTGAGGAGAATGAGACAATATGTAAAATAGTTTTGCCAATATCAATTGTGGGGCTACGGTTCAATATCATCCTCAATGAGATCAACCCTTGCCAAACTATCTACTTCAAAATCCAAACAAGCGTTTAGATCTACAAATACATTCAACCCACTACTACTTGTGCCACTCATGTGCTCATCGAAATCAACATCTCCAATGGTAGGCTCGTCCTCACGGGTAATGCCGGCCTCAATATGTATATCTCCTATCTCATGATCATCCTCCTCTCTTGTATCACGGTCATCATCACGTCCATGGCCATGATCATCCTCCATACGCTCCATATTAGTAAATGTACTATACATCACTTTGGAACGTGGCATAATAGGTATGACATGCCACCATCTATTATTATCCACCATTGGTTGATAGACAACCTAATTCAAACACAAATACAATCATGTTACTTTTCTTGCATCAAATATTTAAAAGCGAGTATTTTTATGTGTGTGCACAGTACCTGTTCACATTGTTGCGGTAGTACTAGTGTGTCCTTCCTACTTTGCCAAAACTTTGTGGAGTCAATAGTTACAAAGCCGCTTGCATGGCGTTTGATTGTTGCATTAGGACCTCTTTCCACCACGTCCTTAAACCACTTTACATCCAAAACATACACAAAGAACCGTCGAAAGTCAAGCATAATGATATCTTGAATTATGCCACAATAATCATCCATGGCTCCATTGGCTCCCTCAAAGCTAGCAATGACACCGCAATCTTGTGTGTTTCTCTTATCATCAATCCGTTGTGTTCGAAAATGCTTGCCCTCACACCATATAGCATTGAACATAGTGCACTACACCAAGAAAAAATCAATTAAATAAGCAATCTAAATTATAAAAACCTCCTAACTTATGCATAACATTCTATATACCGACCTTGCTCATGCATCCCCTAGCATACTCCCATTCTTCCATTGTGATATGCATCCCCTCATCTTTCTCTGCTTTCTCCATTTCATCAAGTAGCCAATCCACATGAATATCCTTTGAAAGTGCTCTTAGACGCTAAGGGTATAGCACACGAGATCCATGGTGTACGAAAGAGGGCCCTTTCTTCTTGTCTTCTTGCCTTTGCATCCTCGTATCTTGTCACCCATCTTTTCACCACATCACTATTAAGCACGCAAAAAAGGTTGATACTATTACGCAACTCCGTGTCTATTACTTTGTTGCGTCCTTTTCCTTGAGGCACAATAGAGGTCATCCTTAGGTCTTCATCATCTCTCCATAGTCGTGGGAGAGAGCTATCCACATCAACAAGAAACTCAGAAATATATGCAAGTGACTCTTGTACCAACCAACCCTCGGCCATGCTACCTTTGGGTCTTGCATTTTGTCTCACAAAGCCCTTCAATGTATTCATGAAGTGCTCGAGGAAGAACAACCATCGTGCATGTATAGTACCGCATATAGCAATCTCATCCACCAAATGTACTATGAGATGTAGTTGGCTTGTGAGAATAGAACGTGGAAATGTCTCCTCCACTAAACAAACCGCCTCCACTGACATAACTCGAGCATTCTCAAGCGTGGTGGGATCTATTTCCTTTGAGCTCACATACCTCACAAGCTCGCTCATCTTGTAAATACAATCTTTCACGTCCTTTGATGCACTACGTGAAATGCTAGTAGGTAGTATGAACTGAACCCGCGAGGAGGTGGTTGATTAGTTGCTTATAGCTATTCACTCACAAATTTGAAAGGAAAAAGATATTATGCATATAAAATACTTACTTGGAGCATCTTGTGCCAATCATGAGATTTCAAGCCATATAATTGCTCTACACCTCTTTTCTTGCTCTTTGTAAAGGCTCCCTTCAAACACCTCATGCATCCAGTGGGAGTACGAATTGTAGTAATAGCGCGCTTCACCATCGCCATCTCTAGCTTTGATAACATCCACGGTGCACAAGGTAAAAAAACACGCCCATTTGGTCTCTCTTGAGGCCAAGCTTCACACATCCTCATTGTGGTAAGTAGATCCTTCCTTATGCCTGCCGAATCTCGTGTCCCATTCAAATGCTCCCAAATGGTAGATGCCACATTCTTGAAGATATGCATGGGATCGAGCAGGTGATTGATCTTGAGGTGGGACCAATATGGTAAACAATAAAAGATGGAGTACCTAAACAAAATAAAGTGTTAGCGTCCAATCTTCACTTTCAACCAATATAGCCAATCTTTACTTCCAGCCAATAGTTACAAATCCTTACCGACTCATACCAAGTGGTGGAGGAGTCATGGAACCATCCCAAATTCTCATCCAATCTCCCGCGGTGAGTGATTGTGGGAGGACTTCATTCCAAGGGGCAACATATCTAGGATGATCAGGTGGGAGAAATCGATGGTGATTCTCATAGATGACCTTATTCAATCCGTCTGCCCGTGAGGCAACTAGGGAAGGACCACAAACAGGACATGCATGGTAACCCGATGTAGTGAGACCTGAAACAATAGATGCAATTAAGAGTGGAAGGTGGGTTTAGGGTGCCACATCCTTTGCCTATTCATAATTAAAAAATGCAATGCTTACCTGAACAATCGCCATAGCCTGCGAAGTCATGCATCGTCCACATCAAGACTGCTTTGCAGTTGAAGTCTCGTGATGAGGGAGGCCTGCTCACATCATGCACCTCGATACCTCTCCAAAGTATCTCTAGCTCATCAATCAAAGGCTCCAAATAAACATCAGGGTTTTTGACTTTATGTTTCCCTGGAATTAGAAGGGACAGCATGACATGTCCTTTCTTAATAGCCATAGAGGGTGGAAGATTGTAATTCACCAATACCACTGGCCATACACTGTAGGACGTGCTTTTAAGACCAAATGGGTTCACACCGTCCATACCCAATCCAAGTATCAAGCTCCTAGGTTCTTCCTTGAAGCTTGGCCATGTGTCTTCAATATGCTTCCACGCAGGAGAGTCCGCGGGAGTTCTCCACTTGCCATCGGTTGATCGATGGGAGGAATGCCATGACATGAGCTCTGCAATAGATTTGCACTTGAACATATGTTGGATGCGAGGGATTATGGGAAAATGTCGCAATACCTTACGAGGCACGTCCAAGGTTTTGAGATCTGCTCTATATCTTGGCTCTCCACAAGTAGGACACTCTCTTGCATCCTTATGTAGTCCACAAAACAAAACGCAATCGTTGACACATGCATGGATGCGCTTGTAATCTAATCCTCCAAGAGAGGTCACATGTTGCCTTGCCATATCTCTTGAGGTCGGTAATTTATTCTCCCTTGGAAGCATTTTACATAATAGCCTGCACGTGAAGACCATAAATGAGGAAAAGCATTCGAGTAATTGACCCACTAGCATAATTCACCATGTTTGCAAAATCGACTTTAAAGCTTACTTCATGAGTAATGCATTCAAACTTGCATCGCTCCATCCATAGATGGTTTGCAAGTTTAGTAACTCAAGGGAGGCACGTAGAACAGAGAATGTGCACCCCTCAAACAGTGGAGTCGATGCTGCGGTAAAAAGATCATCTTGCTCCATGCTATTATCCCTCCCTTGATGGACATATAAATCCCACACCATATCATCAAACACCTCCTCCTCCACGGCTTCATGAGGTAATGGCAGAGGGCTACTATCACCATCACTCCATGCATCCGTAACGGTCCCTCCTGAAGATCCCACCTCATATCGCCGACGCTTCGCCTCCTCACGACGGGCATAGGGTAACATGTGCGGGTGTGGCACTGCATCTTGTATCAAATTAAAACGGGATCATAACTCAAAGATATGAACACCCATAGGTATCTCAATCAACCTTAACTTACAAACCCTTACCTTGTTTACGGTCACATCCCATTGTCCATACTTTGAGATATGATTGAGCGTAATCCTGCATGCACGGTACATGTTTCCTCGACATCAATCATACAGACATTTGATTTTTTGCTCCAACCACATTTCGCGATGGTGGATACGGAGGGATTCATCCTCACTGGAGTTGCTTGTTGAAGATGGAGACATCCTATAAACAAACAACCCACCAAATTTGCTCTTCTTCAAATGCTTAACTTAAACTCTGTGTTGCGTCTATCACCGCGTCTATAGTCGCGTCTAACCTCGCGTCTAATTGCGCGTCTAAACGCGCATCTACTTTGTGTATTTAAATGCGCCTCTAGATGCGCTAATAGATGCATCTACTCTATGTATTCAGACGCGACTATAGACGCGCTAATAGACGTGACTATAGACGTGGCTTTTAAACCTACTTTTCGGCGCGCCACTCGCTTTGCTTTTCTTTTCATTACTTAAACTTCGCGAGCGGCTTTCTTCCTTCTTATTAGCAGTTCTATAGATTCGAAGCTTAAGAGAGAGCCTCCCATACACAATTCCAAGCTTTCACTCAAGAGAAAGGGACCGTACCTACACTTGCTTCCAAGCCTAAAGAAGAGGAGGAGTACGAACAAGGAAAAGAAACAAGTTTGGAAAAGAAAGATCCTTCCATACCTTTTTCCAAGTAAGTCCTTTTGAAGTTGTTCTTGCTTGCTCTTTCTAGTTTTGTACTTTCTCGCATCCATGAAACGCAGGCTCTAGGTATGAGCGACACGTTCTTTTGTCGGGCGAAATGTCCTTTTCGACTTTTTAGTATTCTCGCCTGTTGGAGCGCGTGTATAGGCACGTCTAAGGGCGCATCTAAACACGCATCTACAGGCGCGTCTATCTGCACGTCTGGCTTGTTACAAACACACACAGATGCGTATGTAGACGCTCACACAGACGCCCTGTTAAACAGAGTTTTAAACGCACTGTTAGACACGCTTTTAAACACGCTGTTAGACGGATGTTTAGACGGACTCTGTTAGACGCACTTGTAAACGCACTGTTAGACAGATTGTTGGACGGACTGTTAGACACGCTTTTACTTGAATTGTTAAACGCTCTGTTAGATGCGTCTATAGATGCGCAGATCAGACCGGTCTATAGATGCGCTCTGACAGAGCCTTCTTTTTTTTCCCCTTCCCCTTTCTTCTCAGCTCCCAAAGTAATAGATTTGTTTCCTATTTTCTAGTTCAACATGTGGCCAGGAAGTACTTCTAGCTCACCTGATCCGCGGGAATCGATTTGGAAGGATTTATATAATCTTTTAGGGCACCCTCCTAGTCCTGCGGAGTTATACGGGTACATGACAGGTACCCTTAACACTCCCCAAGAGTCAGCACTACAGATTCCGAGCCACCCCACACCGCTTGAGATCACCCCAGCGGAGTCCGCACAGCCGTCTTATGCCCCTTCTTATGCCCCTTCCCCCGTACCGTCTTATGCCCCTTCCCCCATGCCGTCTTATGTCCCTTTTGCCATCCTGTCTTATGCCCCTTCCCCCATGCTGTCAGGAGGTCCTTCTGTCTCGGCGAGCCGTCGATGTACTCCCCAGCCGTCGAGACTCGGTTCTCCAGCTACGAGTGGTCAGCGTAGTCCCATGCAATCCCCAGTTACGAGTGGCCAGCGTACAAGCTTGACACGACAGGGTAGTAGGCGTAGTAGCAGGGAGAGCGGTGGCGGATGCATGGCACAGTGCTTTGGGCCATGTGGCAGTGAGGAGGAGGATGATTTAGACGTGCCTCTGGGTGATGGTATGATTTATTATGACATCACTCAGACAGGAGGCATCTTGATGGATGCGCGGGGGAAGGACATCATGGCCTTCATGCACTCTGTAATTACTAACAATTACAGAGATTGCTTTATCCACTATCAAGACCACCCAAAGAGGTTGGCTGATGAGACCCTCGCTACTGTTCGCTCTAGGTATCCTAACCCCCCCAATCGCCAGTTCACAAATAAATGGAGGAAGTCAAAGATTGTTACGATACTTAGCAATAAAAGATCTTCCCTTAAGAGGCAGGCACTAGCGGAGCTTGCCAGGCTTGAGGCAAGTCAACCTCCAAGGGGCCCACCCCACACCGCTCACAAGCGTGAGTGGAAGAAGGCAATGAAGTCAGCGAGGGAGGAGCCCAGTCTGCAGCACGTGGAGGCACGGAGGATCCAGATGGAGGAATATGGAAGCGCGCATTTTGGAGCAGGGGGTGTTGAATCATGGGAGGCCTAATTTGTAAGTATCGATCTCAAATTATATTGCTTATGTAGTTTATTAGGAGGTTGGTTGTTTCTTTGTACTAATCCCTCCACAAAGTGTATCGCGGTCATGCAGCTTGAGATGAGACAGCCTACCACCGCCACCATCGCAGAGGAGATACATGGAGGCACTTCTATGATGATGGGTTGATTACTGAGGAGCAGTATACCCGAGCTACTGGACAGGCCCCCCAGGTATTTGAAAGTAATTAAATAATGCCAAAATTATAAGTAAAGATTTGATTTTTCATACATTGATATATGTTGTCCCTTGTTTACAAGCCCGTGCACAAGAGGATGAGGAAGAGGAGGAAGGAGGCGTAGAAGGGAGCACAGAAGGGAGCATGGAAGGGAGCGAGGACCTAGAGAACATAGATTAGTCGTATAAGTAATGCTAGCTACTCTTTTTTGTACTTAAAGCCACTGGCTTGGCTTCGTGCCTCTTGTATATAGACTCCTCTTATTTTTTGTACTTGAAGCCACATGACATGGCTTAGCTTCCTTATTTTTTGTACTTGAAGCCACATGACGTGGCTTAGCTTCGTGCTATATGTATATACAAGCACTTTTTGAGCTTTCAATTTTATTGCATTTTGGAGTTGTAATATTTTATTTGGAATTATAATTAAAATGCAGTTGGCTGTAAGAATTGAATTACAGAATGTGGATATGGGATTCTTGTAACTATATAGCATACACAACATACACACTATTATGTAAATTTTTATTTTTATTTTTTAAAGGCGCATCTATCAGTGCGTTTAAAAACGCGTTTATATTCACGTCTGTCTGTTTGACTTGCATCTATACGCGCGTCTATAAAAGCGTTTATAAGCGCGTCTATTTATGCATCTTTGTGCGTGTCTATACGCGCGTAAGTCTGATATATAGACGTGCAATTAGACGTGGGTCTCCAGACGCGCAAATAGACGCGCCCGCAAGTTTTTATTTTAGTTCATGAAACGCGTCTGTGCGCGCGTCTATGGGTGCTTTGTCTTGTTGTGCCTTTTCTTGTTTTTGAAGCAAGTTTTCTAATGTTTGTGTGTTTGCATGTCTTTCTTTTGGAATGGGAATTTGTCGATGTCTGTAGAGATGTATGTGTCCACAAATGCCTCTATTTCATGATTAGATGAAATTCCAAATATTAGTGCTTCCTCGACCCAAAGAAGACCATGATTGTGTTGGCTTCCTCGATTTTGAAATTATTTTACAAAGAAGAAGTCTTTTACATTGCCAAGAATAGAGTTGTCTTTTTTAATCAATGTTTTGAAAGCTTTAAATCTATTAACGTAGTACTGTGCTACTGTAATGGGGTCACTTCGAACTAAATCTTGTATCTCACGGTTTTGGATACAATTGGTAGTTCCAACTGTAGGATATAATTTTCTCAGGCATTCAACCAGAGGTTCCCAAAGTTTTTCAGCTCTACTGACAAGGTGATAAAGAAACATGGAGGTCCTAGTTGCCGCAACATTGCGAAAATATTTTTCTTTAAGTAGTACTTGTAGTCAATGGATGTTGTCAAATGAGTGAAATCTCGAAATCCTATGTTTGATTGTAGTAGTTTTTCAATGTTTGTGTCCAATAGTACATCTTTAACTTTCAAGATTTTACCCTTTAATTGTGCTTTATGCATATGAATCCAAGAAGATGAAAGAACTTGACGCACTAATATTTTCATTGTTTTAAAGAAGAGATTGTCGATTGATAAAGCAAATCGACGATCAGAATTGGTGAGCTCCCAAATAGCTATTTCTTGATAAGATGTTCGCTCTGGAATGTTGTAATTTCTTTGATGACCAAAGAATCGTTTTGGATAAGCTAGTTCCTTGCAATATTTATCTTTGAACATGCTTAAAAATGGGGAGAAATGTTCTGAAGGTGCAATGGCTATGGTTTTATCTTCATAGTCTACAACTTGTTGGCTTGCATAAATTCCATGGACAAAGGTGTCTGTTCCAATGTCATCTTCTTGATTTTCATTGCATGTCATATTTGCATCTTCCAAAAGTTTTTCTTGTTGAATTTTTTTAATGTGGTTTTCCCAAAGAGGGTTGACTTTTACATTGTTTTGTTGGTGTAGAGGGGTGTGAAGCAATTCTTTTAATGCGAACATAGTTAATATTGGTCGAACTACTCCACTCATGTAATTGTGCTTATATTCTAGTTTTCATTTTATAGCTACTACAACAGTATCATTTTGACCCATGAACCTTGGTAGTATTCGTTGTGCTCTATCAACATCAGCAAAGACATTCACAACGCTTCCATGCAAGCCAAATTGGCCTTCGTAATTGAGTTCTCTGATTTGTGCATATGGTATTCTAATTGAAATTAATCTAGCTTCAGCATCGTTTAAGTTGTTCGTGTTTATTTTTTTTGAAATCATTTGCAGGTTTTTCTTATTCATTAAAGGAACCTTCTCTTGTTTAATATGTTTTCGACAAAGGTTGCACAACATATTATTTTTTGGAGAAGATGAAGATACATTTATTCCATTTCTTATAAAAAATATAGTATTGTTTTTGTTGGCTTTCTTTAACTTCAAAGAAAATTTCAAAGAACCACAATAAACACAAGGAAAAGATGGAGTATCCAATGTTTTTTTAATGTATTCTTGTTGGTGGACTTTCTCTTTTCTTTGCCTTTTTTGACTTGCTAAAGTATCTACAAGTCTTATTGCATCTTCACAACTTGTTGGATTTGGATTTACATTATTTGGAGCAAGAAAGCATCTCCTAACTTTGTAGATTTTATTTGTAATAATTGCCATCAAATATTTAGTGCCGAATAAAGTATCCAAAAGCATGGAAGCAATGTCTTTTGCAGCTAAACTTGGATTTTGCAAAACAAGTTGCTCTAGTATATTTTGATGTTCTTTATTCCAAAATGTGTATGTATGTCTTTGAGATAGACAAAGCAAATTAGGTGTGATTGTAGAAACGTCATTTGATTGGTCTAATGGAAAAGTAGTTCTTCGCATTGGTTTGTTTGAGCCCATAGTAGCTTTTTGTTGAAGTTTCACTCCATCATAAGACAAAAAAGCAAAAGTTGTTCCGAACAATGAATGAAATCGATCCAAAATGTCAACAAGTAGTGCAATAGATGTAGAAGAAGTACAAAGTAGATTCTCAACATTCTCTATAGTAAGCAATGATCCATTGACTATTGTTTGGAAAATTGACCATGGATTTTTAGAACTACCAGGTTGGGAAGCAATATTCTCAAACAGAGTAGTCAACAATTGTTCTTAACTCAAATTTGGAAAGAATTTGCTAAGACATACAAGAGCATTTGTGTTGTGTGGGTGTTTCTCATGAAAACTTGATTTTTTGCTAGCTGTTTATTCTCAAGGAGCAACTCTATTTCCATATCAAAGTATTCTCAAA
The DNA here is from genome assembly GCF_047967505.1 of Dipteris shenzhenensis. Lineage (NCBI taxonomy): Eukaryota > Viridiplantae > Streptophyta > Polypodiopsida > Gleicheniales > Dipteridaceae > Dipteris > Dipteris shenzhenensis. The sequence continues at coordinate 37,066,514 of NC_141611.1, forward strand.
ATGAAATGGAATATCAAAATACTAAAACAATCAAATGTTTCACTAAATGATACAAATAATTCATGCATTCGGCTCATATGCTATAACAGCACCAGAATTGTTGATAGTGAAGCTTCCTCCTAGTTTGATTGTCTTAAGCTTGTTTCGTGCCATCATGATATCTTCCTCGTACATATGAAGAAAAGGCACGTCCAATGCAAGTATCATGTCTACATATGGGCCTTTAATGTGGATCGGGACCTGTTCACTGTTGCATTGAACAATGTCTGCTGTCAAAGTAGGAACTTGCAAAATCACTTTTGGGCTCTTGCAGGAGTAGCAAAATGGATGTATGAGATCCTTGCTTACATGCAAACCTCCACAAGTCTCGCACATATGCTCGACAAGATCTGCGTTGACGTTTGTGAAGTATAATATTCCAAAGATCTACAATTGGGATAGAAACCAATAAGTTATTGTTGTGATGTAAGTAAAAAGGAAAATTGAATGATAGTGAAGCTTCCTCCTAGTTTGATTGTCTTAAGCTTGTTTCGCGCCATCATGAGATCTTCCTTGTACATATGAAGAAAAGGCACGTCCAATGCAAGTATCATGTCTACATATGGGCCTTTAATGTGGATCGGGACTTGTTCACTGTTGCGTTGAACAATGTATGCTGTCAAAGTAGAAACTTGCAAAATCACTTCTGGGCTCTTGTAGGAGTAGCAAAATGGATGTATGAGATCCCTGCTTACACGCAAACCTCCACAAATCTCGCACATATGCTCGACAAGATCTGTGTTAATGTTTGTGAAGTATAATATTCCAGATATCAGCAATTGGGATAGAAACCAATAAGTTATTGTTGTGATGTAAGTAAAAAGAAAAATTGAATGTTAGAGTAAGTACATTTGTTCCATAGCCAAGGTGAGAAACTTGACTAGAAAAAGCTTCTTTCAAGCTTTCTTTTGTTGGACCATCTGGCACCTCTGCCAAAATGGTGAAGTCAAAAACACATATGATATTTTTAGCCTTCAAGAAAGAAATATTCTTCAAGACGTACATAACCATGCCTTCATTATGAAATTCTTGCACAAGTTGAGTGAGGGTTGGTTTTCTCTCGTTCACAAATGATAGCTACAAAAACATTGGACTAAACATAAGCAATTTGCAAAAATAATTTGCAAGAAAATTTTTTTCAAGAAAACTTGTGAAGTAAATAATGTTAACTTACAGCTGTTCTATCTTCATTAGGTGGCCCATCAGCAATAATTATTTAATCTGCCATTCCTTCTTCATGTGCAATTTTGATGATGACAATTGCAACAGTCCTGATAACAATTGCAATGTTATGTTGGCCAAAGTTGATCATGTCTGAAGCCCAACGCACATATCTTTGTGAAGTGTAATCTGATAATTTTGTAATGGGGAGTGATACCAATGAATTGCCTCCACCTACAAAGTTTTCCTTTGCTTTTACATTCAATGGAAAAGAATGAGGTGGTGGATGGTAGTTAATTGTAATATTAGGCCCACTTTGAGAATTCACCTCATCGCTCTCTTCTTTGGAGATCAATTGCTTACTTGCTGCAAAGACAAATGTCTACCGTAATGAGGTGCTATTTATTGAAATAACATTTTTTTAAACTTTGAAAAAGTATTTTCACTTAAATAATTAGAGTTTTCATAACATACTAAAATGCAATTGCTATTGAAATTTCATTAATATTACATTACAACCTCATATGCAATAAGAAATAACTTTAGATAGTTTAATAAACTAGATTTCAACATATTTAATCTATCACAATAACATCAATATTGTCTTTTTTAGATGGAGAAGTTTTATGCTCCTCATGTTTGCTTTTCTTTGATGAGGATTTGCATTTCACTTCAGATGTTATTGTAGATCGAAAACCAATGTACTTCGGATATTCGCGTACATAAGCTTCTTCACTACAAAAGAAAGACACAAAAAAGTAATCAAACATTGTGAATTCTTACAAATTAAAACATAATGACATAGTCATTCACTCACCTTGCACGTATGCTTCTTGAGCAACTTCTCTTCAAGGATTGGCGAGGTGTTTTTTTAATTGGAGAATTTTTTGAGCGATTTTCCTTTGGTGGTTTGCTTGAGGTGCCTAACACCATTGGAGAGGACCTTGGACTAGGAGTAGATGTGTTCTTCTCCACAAATGAGCAAGCAGAAGCAGCATGCAAACCTAAAAAACAGTTTGAGTTAACCAATCTTTAATAATTGATTGGTTATTCAAGAGCAAAATGAAACTACATATGATTCTTCATACTAATTTTGTTTATTCAAGAGAGAAGCGTTGAAAGAAAAACATAGAAATATCAAATTTTCTTGACAGGATGACAAAGAAGTACGAATGAAAATGTAGCAGTACTAATTATGTTTATTTAACAGAGAAAACGTAGCAACGGAATAAATGAAAACGTAGTATCAAAAATGAAAACGTAGTATGAGACATAATACTCCTTTCTCATTCGTAGCAACAGAATAAATGAAACGTAATTTTTAACTAATCAAGAAGTACGAATGAAAATGTAGCAACAGAATAAAACAAAAAGAAACGCTGAGTCTACAAACTTACGAATTTCCTTCTCTGCATACGTGTCTCTAGATGTAAGTTTTCAGCACAACAAACAGGTCTTCGATCATCACACGGGACTAGTCAGACGCCCAAAGGCAGTGAGGGAACGAGACAAACATGAAATCAGACAGACAGAGAGACGGTACCATGATTTTACTGGGATTTTAGTAAGCATCGTGAAGGATGTAGAGGCAGCAGATAAGTGCGCCTAACATATTGCCTCAATGTGCATGGAAAAATTTCTCGAGTACACAGAGGCAATCATAAACATGTGTTTGCAAAGAAAAACTACATAACATCGCCCGTCAGCCTATTTGCATAGTCCACCGCAGATGTTCGATTAATATAATATCCTATTCAAACGTTGAGTACCATAACTCCCAATCGCGTTAATGCAAAAAATGTAGGACTTTTCGTGTAAGTTTTCAGCACAGCAAATAGGTCTTCGATCATCACACGAGACTAGAGGCAGCGAGGGAACAGACAAACTAGAAATCAGACAGAGCAATCGTAAACATCATGTGTTTGCAAAGAAAAACTACCTAACGTCGCCCGTCAGCCTGTCTCGTAAGTACACCGCAGATGTTCGATTAATATGATATCCTATTCAAACGTCGCATAGCATAACTCCCAATCACGTTAATGCAAAAAACATAGGACTTTTCGAGTTATTTACACAGAAACTTGGAGAAATGATGCTTGAAGATTGCATGCAAATACGTTCCATTGCATGTTTCATATTTGCAACGTTTTCAATTCCTTCGCCAGCGATCAGTTTAGCAGCAACGGGCGTAGAAGCAGGTTTCAAAACTTTTGGACATACCTTAGCAAGACTTGCACACACGAAAACAGTAAGATTGAAATGTGAAAAGAAGTCTGAAGTAAGAAAGAAAGCAAAATCAAGCAACAAAGTTCCATTCCAGCAACAATTTCTCAAACCTGTGTCAAACGCACAACTGTCGGTATCCATATCATTAGAAGACCGATCCATTTCGATTTCATAGATATGATGCGAGCTGGAGAATGAGATGCAAGCACACACAACAACACAAAGCAACTATAGACGCGCTTGGTAGACGCGCAAAATAGCGGGCGCGTCTATAGGTGTTGCTCTAGAAGAGAAATTACGAGCGCGTCTATAGGTGCGGCTAAACGCTCATCTATTTACGCGTCAATCACCACGTTTATTTGTGCGTTAGACCTGAGAAAATACGGGCCCGTCTAACATCCCGTCTATTAGCGCGTCTATTTGCGCATGTATTTGCACGTGTATTTGCGCATTTACACTGAGACTCAGACGCGCATTTAAACGCGGGGTTAGACGCGATCCAGAGAATACAGAAAGTGAGATTTTGGTGTACATCATTGCTTTCCAAACATTGCCCGTGATTACCAAAGCACATAATTTTTTGCAAGCCCACATATACAAGAATTAAGGGAAATGAGGAGAATGAGACAATATGTAAAATAGTTTTGCCAATATCAATTGTGGGGCTACGGTTCAATCTCATCCTCAATGAGATCAACCCTTGCCAAACTATCTACTTCAAAATCCAAACAAGTGTTTAGATCTACAAATACATTCAACCCACTACTACTTGTGCCACTCATGTGCTCATCCAAATCAAGATCTCCAATGGTAGGCTCGTTCTCACGGGTAATGCCGGCCTCAATATCTATATCTCCTATCTCATGATCATCCTCCTCTCTTGTATCACGGTCATCATCACGTCCATGGGCATGATCATCCTCCATACGCTCCATATTAGTAAATGTACTATACATCACTTTGGAACGTGGCATAATAGGTATGACATGCCACCACCTATTATTATCCACCATTGGTTGATAGACAACCTAATTCAAACACAAATACAATCATGTTACTTTTCTTGCATCAAATATTTAAAAGCGAGTATTTTTATGTGTGTGCACAGTACCTGTTCACATTGTTGCGGTAGTATTAGTGTGTCCTTCCTACTTTGCCAAAACTTTGTGGAGTCAATAGTTACAAAGCCACTTGCATGGCGTTTGATTGTTGCATTAGGGCCTCTTTCCACCACGTCCTTAAACCACTTTACATCCAAAACATACACAAAGAAGCGTCGAAAGTCAAGCATAATGATATCTTGGATTATGCCACAATAATCATCCATGACTCCATTGGCTCCCTCAAAGCTAGCAATGACGCCGCAATCTTGTGTGTTTCTCTTATCATCAATCCGTTGTGTTCGAAAATGCTTGCCCTCACACCATATAGCATTGAACATAGTGCACTACACCAAGAAAAAATCAATTAAATAAGCAATCTAAATTATAAAAACCTCCTAACTTATGCATAACATTCTATATACCAACCTTGCTCATGCATCCCCTAGCATACTCCCATTCTTCCATTGTGATATGCATCCCCTCGTCTTTCTCTACTTTCTCCATTTCATCAAGTAGCCAATCCACATGAATATCCTTTCGAAGTGCTCTTAGACGCTGAGGGTATGGCACACGAGATCTGTGGTGTGTACGAAAGAGGGCCCTTTCTTCTTGTCTTCTTGCCTTTGCATCCTCGTATCTTGTCACCCATCTTTTCATCACATCACTATTAAGCACGCAAAAGAGGTTGATACTATTACGCAACTCCGTGTCTATTACTTTGTTGCATCCTCTTCCTTGAGGCACAATAGAGGTCATCCTTAGGTCTTCATCATCTCTCCATAGTCGTGCGAGAGAGCTATCCACATCAACAAGAAACTCAGAAATATATACAAGTGACTCTTGTACCAACCAACCCTCGGCCATGCTAGCTTCGGGTCTTGCATTTTGTCTCACGAAGCCCTTCAAGGTCTTCATGAAGCGCTTGAGGAAGAACAACCATCGTGCATGTATAGTACCGCATATAGCAATCTCATCCACCAAATGCACTATGAGATGTAGTTGGCTTGTGAGAATAGAACGTGGAAATGTCTCCTCCACTAAACAAACCGCCTCCACTGACATAACTCGAGCATTCTCAAGCATGGTGGGATCTATTTCCTTTGAGCTTATATACCTCACAAGCTCGCCCATCTTGTAAATACAATCTTTCACGTCCTTTGATGCACTACGTGAAATGCTAGTAGGTAGTATGAACTGAACCCGCGAGGAGGTGGTTGATTAGTTGCTTATAGCTATTCACTCACAAATTTGAAAGGAAAAAGATATTATGCACATAAAATACTTACTTGGAGCATCTTGGGCCAATCATGAGATTTCAAGCCATATAATTGCTCTATACCTCTTTTCTTGCTCTTTGTAAAGGCTCCCTTCAAACACCTCATGCATCCAGTGGGAGTACGAATTGTAGTAATAGCACGCTTCACCGTCGCCATCTCTAGCTTTGATAACATCCACGGTGCACGAGGTAAAAAAAAACGCCCATTTGGTCTCTCTTGAGGCCAAGCTTCACGCATCCTCCCTGTGGTACGTAGATCCTCCCTTATGCCTGCGGAATCTCGTGTCCCATTCAAATGCTCCCAAATGGTAGATGCCACATTCTTGAAGATATGCATGGGATCGAGCAGGTGATTGATCTTGAGGTGGGACCAATATGGTAAACGATAAAAGATGGAGTATCTAAACAAAATAAAGTGTTAGCGTGCAATCTTCACTTTCAACCAATATAGCTAATCTTTACTTCCAGCCAATAGTTACAAATCCTTACCGGCTCATGCCAAGTGGTGGAGGAGTCGTGGATCCGTCCCAAATTCTCATCCAATCTCCCGCGGTGAGTGATTGTGGGAGGACTTCATTCCAAGGGGCAACATATCTAGGATGATCAGGTGGGAGAAATCGATGGTGATTCTCATAGATGACCTTATTCAATGCGTCTGCCCGTGAGGCAACTAGCGAAGGACCACAAACAGGACATGCATGGTAACCCGATGTAGTGAGACCTGAAACAATAGATGCAATTAAGAGTGGAAGGTGGGTTTAGGGTGCCACGTCCTTGCCTATTCATAATTAAAAAATGCAATGCTTACCTGAACACTCGCCATAGCCTGGGAAGTCATGCATCATCCACATCAAGACTGCTTTGTAGTTGAAGTCTCGTGACGAGGGAGGCCTGCTCACATCATGCACCTCGATACCTCTCCAAAGTATCTCTAGCTCATCAATCAAAGGCTCCAAATAAACATCAGGGTTTTTGACTTTATGTTTCCCTGGAATTAGAAGGGACAGCATGACATGTCCTTTCTTAATAGCCATAGAGGGTGGAAGATTGTAATTTACCAATACCACTGGCCATACACTGTAAGACGTGCTTTTTAGACCAAATGGGTTCACACCGTCCATACCCAATCCAAGTCTCAAGCTCCTAGGTTCTTCCTTGAAGCTTGGCCATGTGTCTTCAATATGCTTCCACGCAGGAGAGTCCGCGGGAGTTCTCCACTTGCCATCGGTTGATCGATGGGAGGAATGCCATGACATGAGCTCTGCAATAGATTTGCACTTGAACATATGTTGGATGCGAGGGATTATGGGAAAATGTCGCAATACCTTACGAGGCATGTCCAAGGTTTTGAGATCTGCTCTATATCTTGCCTCTCCACAAGTAGGACACTCTCTTGCATCCTTATGTAGTCCACGAAACAAAACGCAATCGTTGACACATGCATGGATGCGCTTGTAATCTAATCCTCCAAGAGAGGTCACATGTTGCCTTGCCAAATCTCTTGAGGTCGGTAATTTATTCTCCCTTGGAAGCATTTTACACAATAGCCTGCACGTGAAGACCATAAATGAGGAAAAGCATTCGAGTAATTGACCCACGCGCATAATTCATCATGTTTGCAAAATTGACTTTAAATTAAAGCTTACTTGAGTAATGCATTCAAACTTGCATTGCTCCATCCATAGATGGTTTGCAAGTTTAGTAACTCAAGGGAGGCACGTAGAACAGAGAATGTGCACCCCTCAAACAGTGGAGTCGATGCTGCGGTAAAAAGATCATCCTGCTCCATGCTATTATCCCTCCCTTGATGGACATATAAATCCCTCACCATATCATCAAACACCTCCTCCTCCACGGCTTCATGAGGTAATGGTGGAGGGCTACTATCACCATCACTCCATGCATCCGTAACGGTCCCTCCTGAAGATCCCACCTCATATCGCCGACGCTTCGCCTCCTCATGACGGGCATAGGGTAACATGTGCGGGTGTGGCACTGCATCCTGTATCAAATTAAAACGGGATCATTATAACTCAAACATATGAACACCCATAGGTATCTCAATCAACCTTAACTTACAAATCCTTACCCTGTTTACGGTCACATCCCATTCTCCATACTTTGAGATATGATTGAGCGTAATCCTGCGTGCACGATACATGTTTCCTCGACATCGATCACACAGACATTTGATTTTTTGCTCCAACCACATTTCGCGATGGTGGATACGGAGGGATTCATCCTCACTGGAGCTGCTTGTTGAAGATGGAGACATCCTACAAACAAACAACCCACCAAATTTGCTCTTCTTCAAATGCTTAACTTAAAAACTTTGTGTCGCGTTTAAATGCCCATCTATCCTCGCGTTTACTGTCGCATCTATCTCCGCGTCTAAATGCCCGTCTACTCTGTGTATTTAAACGCGCCTGTAGATGCGCTAATAGACGCACCTATAGACGCGCTTACTCTATGTATTCAGGCGCGACTATAGATGCGCTAATAGACGCGACTATACCCGCGACTTTTAAACCTGCTTTTCGGCGCGCCGCTCGCTTTGCTTTTCTTTTAACTACTTAAACTTCGCGAGCGGCTTTCTTCCTTCATTATTAGCAGTTCTATAGATTCGAAGCTTAAGAGAGAGCCTCCCATACACACACAGTTCCAAGCTTTCACTCAAGACAAAGGGACCGTACCTACACAGGTTGCTTCCAAGCCTAAAGAAGAGGAGGAGTACGAACAAGGAGAAGAGGAGGAGAAGAAACAAGTTTGGAAAAGAAAGATCCTTCCATACCTTTTTCCAAGTAAGTCCTTTTGAAGTTGTTCTTGCTTGCTCTTTCCAGTTTTGTACTTTTCGCATCCACGAAACGCAGCATCTAGGTATGAGCGACACGTTCTTTTGTCGGGCGAAACGTCCTTTTCCACTTTTGAGTATTCTCGACTGTCAGAGCGCGTGTATACAGGCGTCTGAGGGTGCGTCTAAACGCGCGTCTATAGGCGCGTCTATTTGCGCGTCTGGCTTGCTACAGACACGCACAGACGCGGATATAGACGCTCAAACAGACGATCTGTTAAACGGATGTTTAAACAAATTTTTAGACGCGCTTTTAGACGCATTGTTAGACGGATGTGTGGACGGGTTGATAAACGCGTTTTTTAACGCACTGTTAGACGGATTTTTTGACGGTATGTTAGACGCGGTGATAGACGCGCTTTTACTTGAACTGTTAAACGCTCTGTTAGACGCGTTTATAGACGCGAAGATTAGACGGGTCTATAGACGCTGCGCTCTGACAGAGCCTCTTTTTTTTTTTTCCCCCTTTCTTCTCAGCTCCCAAAGTAATAGATTTGTTTATTTTTTTCCAGTTTAACATGTGGGGAGGAAGTGCTTCTAGCTCACCTGATCTGCGTGAATCGATATGGAAGGATTTATATAATATTTTAGGGCACCCTCCTAGTCCTGCGGAGTTATACGGGTACATGACGGGTACCCTTAACACTCCCCAGGAGTCGGCACTACAGACTCCGAGCCACCCCACACCGCCTGAGATCACCCCAGCGGAGTCCGCACAGCCGTCTTATGCCCCGTCTTATGCCCCTTCCCCCGTACCGTCTTATGCCCCTTCCCCCATGCCGTCTTATGTCCCTTCTGCCATCCCGTCTTATGCCCCTTCCCCCATGCCTTCAGGAGGTCCTTCTGCCTCAGCGAGCCGTCGACGTACTCCCCAGCCGTCGAGACTCGGTTCTCCGGCTACGAGTGGTCAGCGTAGTCCCGCGCAGTCCCCAGCTACGAGTGGCTAGCGTACGAGCTCCACACGACAGGGTGGCAGGCGTAGTAGTAGGGAGAGCGGTGGCGGATGCATGGCACAGTGCTTTGGGCCATGTGGCGGTGAGGCCGAGGATGATGATTCCGATGATTTGGACATGCCTCTGGGTGATGGTATGATTTATTATGACATCACCCAGACAAGAGGCATCTTGATGGATGCGTAGGGGAAGGATGTAATGGCCTTCATGCGCTCTGTAATTGCTAACAATTACAGAGATTGCTTTATCCACTATAAAGACCACCCAAAGAGGTTGGCTGATGAGACCCTCGCTACTGTTCGCTCTAGGTATCCTAACCCCCCCAATCGCCAGTTCACAGATATATGGGCCAAGTCAAAGATTGTTACGATACTTAGCAATAAAAGATCTTCCCTTAAGAGGCAGGCACTAGCGGAGCTTGCCAGACTTGAGGCAGGTCAATCTCCAAGGGGCCCGCCCCACACCGCTCAGAAGCGTGAGTGGAAGAAGGCAATGAAGTCAGCAAGGGAGGAGCCCAGTCTGCAGCACGTGGAGGCACGGAGGATCCAGATGGAGGAGTATGGGAGCGCGCATTTTGGAGCAAGGGGCGTTGAATCATGGGAGGCCCAATTTGTAAGTATCGATCTCAAATTATATTGCTTATGTAGTTTATTACGAGGTTGGTTGTTTCTTTGTACTAATCCCTCCATAAAGTGTATCGCGGTCATGCAGCTTGAGATCGTGGGCAGATACCCTACTCCAGTGGAGACAGCCTACCACCGCCACCATCGCAGAGGAGATACATGGAGGCACTTCTATGATGACGGGTTGATTACTGAGGAGCAGTATACCCGAGCGACTGGACATGCCCCCGAGGTATTTGAAAGTAATTAAATAATGCCAAAATTATAAGTAAAGATTTGATTTTTCATACATTGATATATGTTGTCCCTTGTTTACAGGGCGCCCCTGCACAAGACGATGAGGAAGACGAGGAAGGAGGTGCAGAAGGGAGCGCAGAAGGCAGCGCATCAGGGAGCGTGGAAGGCAACGAGGATTAGTCGTAGAAGTAGTGCTACTATTCTTTTTTGTACTTAAAGCCATTGGCTTGGCTTCGTGCCTCTTGTATATAGACTCCTCTTATTTTTTGTACTTGAAGCCACATGACATGGCTTAGCTTCCTTATTTTTTGTACTTGGAGCCACATGACGTGGCTTAGCTTCGTGCTATATGTATATACAAGCACTTTTTGAGCTTTCAATTTTATTGCGTTTTGGAGTTGTAATATTTTATTTGGAATTGTAATTAAAATGAGGTTGGCTGTAAGAATTGAATTACAGAATGTGGATATGGGATTCTTGTAACTATATAGCATACACAACATACACAGTATTCTGTAAAATTTTTTTTAAAAAAAAAAGCGCTTCTATCAGCGCATTTATATTCGCGTCTGTCTATTCGATATGCGTCTATACATGTGTCTATCAATGCGTGTATTTGCGCATCTATATAAGCATGTATAAGCGCGTCTATACGTGCGTAAGTCTGATATATAGACGCGCTAATAGACGCGGGTCTCCTGACGCGCAAATAGACGCGCCCGTAAGTTTTTTATTTAGTTCATGAAACGCGTCTGTGCGCGCGTCTATGGGTGCTTTGTCTTGTTGTGACACCATATGACTGCTTAAATAGACAAGCGAAATTAATTGTATGCACACAATATATTCCTGTTTTCATGGCACTATAAAGATTGATTCAACTAGCTAATACTCTCAGTAGCAGCAATTATTCTTGTAGAGGGAACAGCACCGAAACACGATTAACAAATTGCAAGGTCCAAACTTGCTCTGCCAATTATTCCTTTTTGTTTAATGAGGAGAATAATCACTTAGGATTTCCTGTCGGGCGTTTCGCGGAAAGTGTTGCGAACCCAATTCCCAGAGCTCCATCAAGACCATTGTTATGGATAAATTTGACCAAAATAAAAGCTCAGGGGGGTCACTATATACAAACCCTCTATATCACGTGCGTTCAAGGCCTATATTTAAAATCCCTTATTTGTAAAATTTTTCATTAATAAAATGTACCCCTTTTCTATACAAATCTGTAATTTTTTTCCAAAACTATTTAAAATAGTCCCTTATGTATATTTATTTCTGTAAATTTTAGAAATAAAAAATATCCTTCTGTTGAACTCACGTGATAGAGTTACATATGATGAGTGACCCCCCCGAGAATAAAAGGCATAAATATGTGTGTGTGCTTGTATGTGTGGCAATAGTAAATAAAATATGGTGTGCATAAGGCCCAGGGTTGAGGTGACAAGGCGTGACCATGTGCCACCCTTCCATGTAAGAGACCCATAAGGTGTGTTGTACATAATCCATGGTAGTAATAATATAAAATGATAAGGTGGCATGGGTCCTCCATGCACCACTCCTCCATCTAGGTAGTCCCATGCCTGCATCTAGTGAGATATGGCCCAAGGACCATGGGAGAAGTAATATAAAATAGGTGGAGATGGATATTATATTGGATTATTCCCTCCATGTAGGATAGGCCCATGTGGGGGGGGTGTAGAAAGTCCAAGAATGCAATTTAAATAATGGGAAAGTAGGATGAGATGGCAAGATTCCTTTTGCCAACCCTCCACTTGTCCTCCTAGATGTTTGAACGTATTATAGAATTAGGAAGAGACCAAGGGAGTATCTTAGACTTGGGATATGGGGGTTGATGTATGTGGAAAAATGAGGCAAAGGGTTTTCGCACACAATTGAGAGTGCCCACATGGGATGCTCTCCCACACACACTATGCATGTGGGAGGATGCATTTATTGGGAGAGACCCTCTCTCTTGGCTATAAAAGGAGGGGGCTATTCCTTGATGGAATACACTCATTCTTGTAAAGCCACCGAGCTAGTACTTTGATTTCCCCCCCCCCATCCTTCCTTTCAAATAAAGCATGACTCTCTTCCCTTGATGTCTCCATCTCTACATTGCACCTCCCATCATGTACATGCTCCTCTTCCCCCTCTCCCTTCCCCCTTGTGGCATAGTCCCTCTCTTTATTCCCACTCCTCTTAATCCTTTTTCCCCACCTATGTTAATGCTTCTTCCCTCATGTTCCCTTTTCCTCTATGGCCCTTGATTGTCGCCATGCCTTGCGTATAGCATCATGCCTCGAATTCTTTTCTAGTTAATAGAATTGGTGTGGCTACTGGGATCGAAATCTCCATGGCTAGTGGTGTAAAATTCGTTACTCCTATGGCTGGGTGTAGTTCTGCAGCATCTTCCGTGTGCGGTTCTTTGCTTCTGTGCCTCCAATCTACGTATCTTCTGCTCGTAGTTCTCCATCTCTGTGGCCATAGAACTTCTCAGTTTTTGCGCCTTTAGTCTATGATTCCTACGCATCTTCTGGGTTCGTGCACAGCACCACGCATCTTCTAGTCGACTGTGCCTTCAAAACTGCTCCTGCGCATGTGCAACACCCGCACGTCCCTTGGTTACAGCTAGTGCATATGCGCATCGCGGATAGATCACAAATCGTGACTGTTTTCTGAGTTCCTGCATCTTCTGGCACATCTGCGTGTCACGGACAAATCGTGACTATTTTCCTGGGTTCCTACGTCTTCTAGCGTACTTGAGTGTCGCGGACAGACTTTTCGAGCTCCTGCAAAAGATCTCGTGCCCCTATCGTCTTCTCTTTCTCTTCTCTTCTCCTCTCCTCTCCTCTCTTTTTATTAAGGAGTGGGAATTGAACCCAAGACCTCCCCATTCACAAAAGGAAGACTTACCAATGGGCCAGCAAATAGGAAGTGATGAAAGTGTAAAGATATTGCTTATATGGTGAAATCTCATGAACTGTAACTCTCTAACCGTAGGGAGTTTCCTCTTGTTGTAAAAAGAAAAAGTACTTCATTTCATGTGCTCTATTCATATCTGATACTAGATCATAGATTTTGAACTTTTTTAAGTTCACTTCTTGGATGCACACTACACGAGGAGGGTGGATATTTATGTCACTTCTCGACGAGTTCAAGGATTTGATGCTCGGTCCTTCGCTCATTACAGGTACCAATTTGTGAGATTTCTTTCTTGATCTTCATGTCGATCTTCAACAAGTGATTGTACAATTCATTGTTCAAGGAGACGATGGGTGGGATGATACACCGTGGATGATTCAAGGTGAAGAACTAGTGATCCACTGGGAGGACTTTGATTTCAATTCTACTCATTGTGTGGCGATCGAGCTACTTGTTGCATCCGAGGTAATTAAAAGGGTGACATTCTTTGAAGGGTGGGATGCTCCCCAAGCTTGGGGGGAAATTTGGTGCATCTGCTTATTAATTCATGTGGATAAGCTCGTCTTGAATGATTTCTTTTCGATCTCACTACAAAGGTTTCTAGGGCTCAGCTATGGTTGGTAATGTGTTTCGACCAAGGAATCCCTTTGTACCTAATCAACCTTTTGTGCCTCATTTTGAGCTTCAAGTTGTAATTCTTTTTGGTCTAAAGATAAACTATCAACAAAGGATTGCAAGTTTAGAATGTCTTGCTCAAGTATTGAATTCTCCCCACCCTCTCCTTCTACCTATCTTGGACTACCGAGAAACTTGGGATGTCTGAATTTTACTCTTGGTGTGATGACATCTTGGCTCCTCTAATTTGAGGGTGCATACAAACCTTTGACCAAGGCTACTAGTGTGGGTGTGAAGCTCACATCACCAGGGGGTGAGGTGTATTGTTATAGCAAGTCTGCACCAGCAAGTACTTGTGACCAAGCTGAGTACTTGGCACTCATTTTTGGGCTACAAAAGGCTCAAGAACATCGCATCAAGCAACTTGAGGTGCAAGGAGATTCTCAACTCGTGTGCTGTGTGGGCTTACAACATCACTCATAAAACATCTATAGGTCACACTCCTTTTGAGTTGGTATACGGTATTGAGGTAGTTTTACCACTAGAGATAGAGATTTTGGCCTTGAGATTGGCACGAGAATAGAGGATGATAGAAGATGAACATGTAGAGGCTAGGTTGGTACAACTTGAGAAGTTAGATGAAACCCGATGCCTTGCACTACATCAAATAGAGATCCAAAAGAATTGACAAAAGGCCCGCTTGGATGCTAAAATTCGCAAGGGATGGGAAAGACACTTTGCTGAGGGGGATGTTGTGCTATGCTTTGATAACAGATTGGACCACCAAATGCATAAGAAGTTCCTGCCACTGTGGACTGGTCCATACAAAGTCATCAAGGAACGTAGCAATGGGTATGTACAAGTTTAGGAGTTGCATGAGCCATATGGCATAAAGGTGATCAACAAGCGTTGTCTCAAGCCCTTCTTTGCGCGTGATGGTCCCAAGCATGGAAATGATGTGCATTCCCTGCTTGGGGGGGGAACTGTTATGGATAAATTTGACCAAAGTAAAAGTCATAAATATGTGTGTGTGCTTGTATGTGTGGCAATAGTATGATAAAATATGGTGTGCATAAGGCCTAGGGTTGAGGTGGCAGGGAATGACCACGTGCCACCCTTCCATGTAAGAGGACCCACAAGGTGTGTTGTACATAATCCATGGTAGTAATAATATAAAATGATAAGGTGGCATGGGTCCTCCATGCACCACCCCTCCACCTAGGCGGTCCCACGCCTGCATTTAGTGAGATATGGCCCAAGGACCATAGGAGAAGTAATATAAAATAGGTGGAGATGGATATTATATTGGATTATTCCCTCCATGTAGGATAGGCCCATGTGGGGGGGGTTGTAGAAAGTCCAAGAATGCAAGTTAAATAATGGGAAAGTAGGATGAGGTGGCAAGATTCCTTGTGCCAACCCTCCACTTGTCCTCCTAGATGTTTGAATGTATTATAAAATTGGGAAGAGACCAAGGGAGTATCTTAGACTTGGGATATGGGGGTTGATGTATGTGGAAAAATGAGGCAAAGGGTTGTTGCACACAATTGAGAGTGCGTAACTGCCTAGCCCACATGGGACACTCTTCCACACACACCATGCATGTGAGAGGATGCATTTATTGGGAGAGACCCTCTCTCTTGGCTATAAAAGGATGGGGCTATTCCTTGATGGAATACGCTCATTCTTGTAAAGCCACCTAGCTAGTACTTTGATTTCCTCCCCTATCCTTCCTTTCAAATAAAGCATGACTCTCTTCCCTTGATGTCTCCATCTATACATTCCACCTCCCATCATGTACATGCTCCTCTTCCTCCTCTCCCTTCCCCCTTGTGGCATAGTCCCTCTCTTTATTCCCACCCCTCTTAATCCTTTTTTCCCACCTATGTTAATGCTTCTTCCCTCATGTTCCCTTTTCCTCTATGGCCCTCGAGCGTCGCCATGCCTTGCGTCTAGCATCATGCCTCAAATTATTTTCTAGTTAATACCACCTTGAACAATTCAACTTTGCAGAAGGTTGCTAAAATCTACTCCAAGTCTGCATTAGTTGCACGCATGCAGAAGCTAGTGTAACTAATTTAAGTTCCCATCAAATTCAGGGCACTTAGACCAATAGATATTAGTCTTTAAATTTAATTCCAAATTATGTATTTTTTGCTTTGGGGGAATGAGCGCCGTTGCTTAGGCTACCCCCCAGGGCATGTCAAAAAGGGTTATAGTACTTCCAGGAGAGGTGGCCTCCTGAGAGACCTAATATCGCTTCTCACCACTGAAGCTAGAGGACTTGACTTCACCTCTTGCATCTACCACCAAGCCTAGAGTATACCGGACCTCCTTGTCCATCCTTCACCGAAGCTAGCTGAGGACACCGAGCCTCTTTGCCCCTTCACCACCGAAGCTAGAGGACACCAAGCCTCCTTGTTCCCTTCACCATTGAAGCTAGAGCACCAAGCCTCCTTGTTCACTTCACCACCAAAGCTAAAGGACACCAAGCCTACTTGTTCACTTCACCAACCAAAGTTAAAGGACACCAAGCCTCCTTGTTCACTTCACCACCGAAGCTAAAGGATAGCGAGCCTCCTTGTTCCTTCCTCCACCAAAAGTAAAGGACATGGCGTGTCCTTTTCACATAGGAGAGAGAAAGTTGTTTTGAATCATAAGAGAGAGAAGGTTGTTTGCACCACAGAGAGAGGAGGTCCTTCTACACAAGAGAGAGAATGGCCTTTTGCACCACTAGGAGAGAGAAGGTCCTTCAGCACCACTAGAAGAGAGAAGAGCCTTTTGTAGAATACGAGAGAGAAGGTCCTTTGTACCACCAGGAGAGAGAAGGTCCTTCTATAGGAGAGAGATCCTTTTGCATCAGAAGAGAGAAGCTCCTTTGTACCACAAGGAGAGAGAAGGTCCTTTGTACCACTAGGAGAGAGAAGGTCCTTTGTACCACCAGAAGAAAGAACGTCCTTCTGCAGGTAGGAGAGAGAAGGTCCTTTGCAGTAGGTAGGAGAGAGAAGGTTCTTCTACAGCAGGAGAGAGTAGGAGAGAGAAGGTCCTTCTGCAGTAGAGAGAGTAGGAGAGAGAAGGTCTTTCTGTAGTAGGAGAGAGAAGGTCCTTCTGCAATAGTAGGAGAGAGAAGGTCCTTCTGCATCTGCAGTAGCAGGGGACTTTGTACCACAGAGAGAAGGTCCTTTTGCACAGGTAGGAGAGAGAAGGTCCTTTGCAGTATGAGAGAGAAGGTCTTTTGTACCACCAAGAGAGAAGGTGCTTCTGCAGGCAAGAGAGAGAAGGTCCTTTGTAGGCAGGAGAGAGAAGGTCCTTCTGCAGAGCAAGGGAGAGAAGGTCCTTCTATAGCAGGAGAGAGAAGGTCTTTAGTACCACCATGAGAGAGAAGGCCCTTCTGCAATAGGATAGAGAAGGTCCTTTTGCAGCAGTAGGAGAGAGAAGATCCTCTGTACCACCAGGAAAGAGAAGTTCCTTCTGCAGGTAGGAGAGAGAAGTTCCCTTGAAGTAGGAGAGAGAAGGTCTTTTGAACCACTAGGAGAAAGAAGGTCCTTTTGCACAGGTAGGAGAGAGAAGGTCCTTTGCAGCAGGTAGGAGAGAGAAGGTCCTTCTATAGCAGGAGAGAGCGGGAGAGAGAAGGTCCTTGATAACTCTATATGATAACTCTATAATAGAATCTTCACGTATGCAAATTGGACACAAAACAGCTCGACAATTTGTTTTAAGCTTCAACAAAACATGCCTCAATCCTACGGTATTTGTTGGCTCTTACATATGTTGAAAAACGACTCTACTATGGACCCTACGCAACTGCAATGACTCTACTACCTATGGCACAGGGTTTTGTGGCCTGTGGCCTCGACAAAAGGACCTTTCTCTTCTATGTGATGTAATGCTCCAAGGATCACTGCCAATCACTACCTCCATGCAGTCTTCTAGTCTTTTCCACCAAGTGTCCATGCTATGATCTGCTCTCCAATCACGTAAGACCTCCAGCATGGTCTAATGACCAAGTGTTGCCAATCATGACTAACCAATCGTTTAGCCACTAATTATCACTACAACTCCTAGAAGGATCACCCTTCCAATAATCCCTCCCTTGATCTAAATAGGGAGTCATAAAAAATTGGTTGATTTCGACTGGACTTGTTGCCATTACAACTGAACACTTGAAAAGAAATGAAGCTTCATAGCTCCATGAACCAATAGACAACACAGTCTACACAAATTGCTTTGATTCCTCATCCTTTTTTTCCTTGTTGCAGAATCACTCAATATGGCCAGGCTTCCCTCAATAATAACATGCAAGTTTATCTTTGCTTGTAGTTCTTCTATCCCTCACTACATATGCGGTATCTCTTGTAAATAAATTTTGTTCGTGCTTTTCCTCGGCCATGAGTAAACCCAAACAGTCGATAAAGTCTGCTTCATGGCCAAGTCATAAGATCCTTGCTGTCTCAAAAAATCTAGAGGGGAGACTCTTTAGTAATATAGATTTCTGATCTTCATCTTCCACCTTCGGAACCAAGCTTTGACAATTGCTTTAGCAATAACTACATGCGATTAAGAAAAGTAGCTAGATCCTTGTTGTCTCCCATACATAGGTCATAGACTTGTTGCTTCAAGTTAGCTTTAGAATGGTGCATCTTTACTCCAAACAGTGACTCCAAAATCATCCAGTTAGTAGTAGCTCCCTTCGTAATTTCTAGGTGATGGAAGTAGTCTTCACCGAGGGCATGGACCATCATTTCTATTGCCTTATAATTATCCCTTATCCACGCTTGTTTTTCACCACCATCAGTAGTCGGTTCCTTCTTTGTTCCGAATAAAATTCCCCACAAACCCTTTTGCATAAACCATAACCTTGTAGACAATTGCCAGCTTGCAAAATTCCGGCCGTTGAACTTAAGGAGCATTGCCTCTAACTTTGTTTTCTTCTTCGGATCCATAGACATATGAAATACTACCTAGCTGGTCTTGAAAACAGGCTTCAGCCAACACGTCTAGACTCAATCTTCTTCTCTGAATCCACCTACTTCTAGGTCTTCTCAGCTGCTTTGGAAAAAACAGAAAGTGACTTTTAGATCTACGAACAAATCTTCTTGAAATGCATGCAATAGGTACCATGGAGACATACGGTGGAGAGGCTGACGGTGGCGATACCCCGTGCAGAGGACCACACTAATGGTGAACTCACTATTGATGTAGCCATAGAGGAAATAGATGGTACTGCATATGTCATCGGTGCTACTATTGCAAAAGTAGGTGGTGAGGACATAGGAACCATGGGGGTCGAAGGGGATGCAAGGGAAGTTGGGAAAGAGAAGGATGGGGTCGAAGCCATGTATGATGGATAAGTGGTAGGAAAGGACATAGATAATGGTAATGGCAACTTAGAGGGTAGGGACATGATTGGAGAAAAGTGAGAACCCACAGGCATCATGGATGTAGTAACTAGACTCAATGGAGTGGGGTTATGCATAATAGATGAGATAGTAGCTTGACCACTAAATCTCAAGTCCAGTGTTGAAGTGGGCACTACTCCCATTGAAATGGCTGTTGATGAAGA
This sequence comes from Dipteris shenzhenensis, assembly GCF_047967505.1. NCBI lineage: Eukaryota > Viridiplantae > Streptophyta > Polypodiopsida > Gleicheniales > Dipteridaceae > Dipteris > Dipteris shenzhenensis. Next base: position 37,086,083 of record NC_141611.1, read on the forward strand.
CATCGTTGCAAGAGGAGAAGAGGTGCTATCTTGACCGTGAAGAGATCTTGAGGAGCTTTCATCCTTCGTACTTTCCTCCTTCACTTGCTCTTTGCTTTGTACTTCCTCTTCTCTAGAGTCCCAATTTGACCACTAGGGATCTTGTTGGTCTAGATTGATGAGAGTTTCGATGAAGTTGCTTGCTCTAGCCATTGCTCCAATGGGTTCACTTTGTGCTTGCCCTAAGGACTTTGCCAACTTCCATCTCACATAATGCTTTTGGTATTGAGTATGGTTAGTAGGGAGTCTTGTCTCCACTCACCTCAAGTACCTCCTAGTTCTCTCACTAGCTCCTTCAAGGGTATCAAAACTACTCGGCATAAGAACTCTCCCCTCAAGGACCCTCAAATGTCACTTCACTCTTGCTACTCAACACCAGCAGTGTCCCACCGTGATTACCATAAACTGTTTGAGGGGGAGGTATACTCACTTTCGGAGGTGTTATTGGAGGCCTAATGTTGAGATATCGAGCTCCACTTGCGACATGCCAGGGTGACCATTGTGCATTTATGTCGCCAACTTGTTAGCTACAGATGCGATTGGTACACTACCCACGAATAATAGCTAGATGATAGCTATCCTTATCTACTATAGTTTGTGGCTCAGTTAGTATGCCACATTAGTTAGTTGCGTTTGGTTTTGAGACCCACATATAGGGTTCTTCTATTTCTTTGTACTAGAGTTCTTTTGGATTTCACAACTAAGACAGCCTCCACCTGTGTGTGTATTCCCCCATTGTGTATGTGAGAAAGCCGCAAGTGAGACTCCTTCCCTCTCTCCCACTATCTTCACCTGGTATCAGAGCCTTGTTCGTGGTAAGGAGCTCAAGAAAGCAAACCAAGTTCACAGTGTCCTGGTAAGAGGACCAGTGTTGCTTTCCTATTTCGAGTTTGGGAGCAAATCTCTACAGGTAGCATAGCCAGAAGTGCGAGAGTGCACTGTCTCAGATTGAGACACCTTTCGCGGTGTGGCGAGAGTGCAGTATATGCTGCGGGCCATTTTGGGGCCCCTTTTGAAGGCGGAAGTTCTTCGCAGGCACTCAGAAAAAGGCCTTGTTTTTTCTGTGTGACCACTGCTCACGGCTGGTCGGTGAAAAGTTGCCATAGAAATTGCATCGTATGCCTGTGTGCAAAGATATTGGGAGTTGCAAAATCATGCTTGTTGCCTGTTGATGCAAATTGTCACTAGGAAGTGACTGTGTGGTCAAATACCACTTTCGTCAGTTTTGCAGATCTGCCCGTGTGAGGCAAAAGCTGTGTTTTTTGCAGTGACAGAATATTTTGTAGTGTTTTGTAATGGCGTCTGATTCTCTTTCACAGATTGTCACAGAAAAGCTTGACAAGAACAACTTCCAGGCATGGAAGTTTAGAATGATGAATTTCCGTATGGGAAAAGGCTATTGTGAGTTCATTGCAGGAAATGAAGAAGAACTAGTTCTTCCTAATGTTCCCAATCAACAGGAAATGCAAGCATTTAAAGGATGGCATGAGAGAGCCAGGAAAGTTATGTGCTGGCTGTCTATCAGTATTTTTGATTCTATGATTGTGTATATTCAAGATGTAAGTACGCTAAAGGAGGCATGGGATACTTTGGCCAAAATGTACAGCACAAATACGCAAGCCAGGAAAATGCAGCTCAAACAGGAGTTGCACAATGTGCAGAGAGAAAATTTGAGCATCAATGACTACCACATGAAGGTGAAGAAAATTGCAGATGCACTTGCTTCCATTGGGTCGCCAGTGGAAGATGATGATCTAGTTTCTGTGACCTTGAATGGTCTAGGAAAGGATTATGCACAGTTCCGGACATCCATTGCCCTCCGTGAAAAATTTCCTGATTTTGAAGAGTTGTTTGCTCTTCTAATTTTTGAAGAGCAAAGAAATGGGGGTGCATCTTCTTCAGGAGGAACTTCAAAAGAAACTGTCTTCTACTCAGATGCTGGAAGAGGTAGAGGCAGAGGTAGAGGAGGCCAATCTATAGGCCGTGGTAGAAATCAAAATATGTAGCAAACTCAAGAAAACTTCCCTAGGGCTGGCGGCCGTGGCCGCCAGCCCCCCCCTCCCCCCTTCCCCCTTGCCCCCCTCCCCCCTTCCCCCGGGCTGGCAGCCACAGCCGCCAGCCCACCTCGTCCCCCCTTCCCCCCCCCGCCAGCCCCCCTTCCCCCCCGCCCCCCTTCCCCCTGGAGGGGGGCGCCAGCCCCCCCCTTTCCCCTTCCCCCCCTGCCAGCCCCCCCTCTTCCCACCCTGCCCCCCTTCCCCCCGCCCCCCTTCCCCCCCTGCAGGGGGCGCCAGCCCCCCCCCTCCCCCCTTCTCGCCCCGCCCCCTTTCCCGCCCCGCCTCCCTTCTCCTCCTCCACTCCCCCCCCTTCCCCTTCCCCCCCCTCCAGGGAGGCTGCCCTAGCCCCCCGCCACCCCCCTTCCCCCCTCCCCCCCACCCCGCCCCTCCTCCTCCTCCTCCCTTCCCTCCTCCTCCCTTCCCTCCCGCCCCTCCATCCTCTCCTTCTCCTCCCAACCTAACAGGAACCTTTCTCTCTCTAGTTTCTCTCTCTTCAAATTTCAAAAAAAAAATCTAGATAAAGAATTAATCAAAAAAATTTGCAAGTACCTGGAAAAAGTTTGTAAGTTTGCTCTTTCTTGCTTTCTTGCTCTTCCTTCCTTGCTTTCTTGATCGTCCTTGCTTTCTTGCTTCAATGAATGAAATGAGGGGAGAATGAATGAAGAAGGAAGACTATATATAAGAAAAATTAGGTTTTCCTCCTCCTCTCCTATTGGCTTTCCATTCCTCCCCTCTCTCCTATTGGCTTTTCATTTATCCCCTCTCCCATCGGCTCCCATTACTCCCCCTCTCCCATTGGACCCCCATCCCTCATCCCAATCTTCCATTAGCCCTCCCCCCATCCATTTCTTCTTCCTCCCCCATTGCCACCACTCCCATTGCACATTTCCACCACGTCCCATACTCCTCCCATTTCCCAAAATCCCATATTTCCCCATCTCACCCTCCTCTTTTTCATCCCCTATTAACTCCCCTCACTCATTTCACTCCCATATTATCCTACTCCCCTATTACCTTCCCCTCTCCCATTCCATTCTTCCCTCCCCACTCTCACTTCCACTTCCCATTACTCACTTGCCATGTAAAAACTATTAATATATTATTATACTATTTTTTATACTTATTATCATACACTCCTATTACTTCCCTCTTCCATTCCACTCCTCCCTCCTCACTCCCACTTCCACTTCCCATTACTCACTTGCTATACACATTTGCAAACTATTAATATATTATTATATGATTTTTTATACTATTTGCAAACTTACATGTGGGCAAAATCACAGGTGTGAAAGCGATCCTATTGTGGTCATACAAAAACTGTGTTTTTATTCAAGGGCGTATTTATCCTCATCAACAAGCTTATTTACTCAAGGTATGAAGTGCATAATTTGTGCACTAGGTGTTTACTTTGTTGTATCAAAATTGTTTGCCACACACACACACATATACACATACCGAGAATTTTCTAATATTATCGCATCTACATTTCTCCGATGGTCACAAAACTTTGTACACACCTCAACCTAGGTTGTATTGACTTGCATACAAAGTGGTGCACCCATCCCATAAGTACTTGTTCAGATAACACACCTCCAAATGTATTTTTATGACGATTGCGCATAACACTAGGAACAAAATGGTGTATAATGTGAGATCGACTATGCAAAGCATATCCAATGGACACAAGACTTTGCATGTTCCTCAAACTAGGCAGTATTGACTTGTGTGCAAAGTGGCATCCCCATCTGATAAGTACTTGTTTGAAAAATACACCTACGATCGTGTTTTTTGATGGTTGTACATGACACCAAGGCCAAAAACGGTGTATAATGTGAGATTGACTATGCAAAGCATATCCAATGGACACAAGACTTTGCACGTTCCTCAATCTAGGCAGTATTGACTTGTGTGCAAAGTGGCATCCCCATCCGATAAGTACTTGTTTGAAAAATACACCTACGATCGTGTTTTTTGACGGTTGTACATGACACCAAGGCCCAAAATTGTATTTAATACTCAATCTACCATGTAAAGCATATTGGATGGGCACAATACTTTGCACGTGCCTCAAAAGCGGTGGTATGGTATTCCATGCAAAGTGGAACGCCCATTCAATAAGTAATTTTTAGAATATCACACCTAGGACCATGTTTTTTATTGGTTGTTGTCCATGACACTAAGGAAAAAACGATGGTTTATGCTTAATCGATAATGCAACGCATATGCGATCATCACAATACTTTGCACACATCTCAACCTAGGTATTATTGACTTACATGCAAAGTGGAGTGCCCATCCCATAAGTACTTAGTCGAATAACACATCTAGGACTGCGTTTTTTGATGGTTGTGCATGACACTAAGGCAAAAACAATGTTTTATGGTTGTTCGATAATGCAAAGCATATCCGATGGGCACAATACTTTGCACACACCTTCAATTAGGTGGAATTGACTTACATGCAAGGTGGCACGCCCATCCCATAAGTGCTTCATTGGATAACATACCTAGCAGTGTGTTTTTTTATGGATGTGCATGACACTGGAGAAAAAATAGTATTTAATGCTCGATCGACCATGCAAAGGATATCCGATGGGCACAAAACTTTTCTTACACCTCAATCTAGGTGGTATTGAAATGTTCTCAAAGAGGCACACCCATCTGATAAGTACTTGGTTAGATAACACACCTAAGGGCATGTTTTTTTGCGGATGTCCATATCACTAGGGAAAAAATGGTGTATACTGTGTGATCCACCATGCAAAGCATATCCGATGGTGACAATACTTTGCACACACCTCAACGTAGTTGAAACAGACTTGCGTGCAAAGTGGAGCCCCCATCCGATAAGTACTTATTTGAATAACACACCTATGATCGTATTTTTATATGGTTGTGCATGACACAAAGGCAAAAACGGTGTTTTATGCTTGATCGACAATGCAAAGCATATCCGATGGGCACAATACTTTGCACACACCTTCAAATAGATGTAATTGACTTACATGCAAAGTGGCATTCCCATCGCATAAGTACTTGATCAGATAACACACCTAGTAGCGTGTTTTTTTATGGATGTGCATGACACTAAGGCAAAAATGGTATTTAATGCTCGATTGACCATGCAAAGCATATCCGATGGGCACAATACTTTTCCTATACCTTAACCTAGGTGGTATTGAAATGTTCTCAAAGAGGCACAACCATCCGATAAATACTTGGTCAGATAACATACCTAAGGGCATGTTTTTTTGTGGATGTGCATATCACTACGGGAAAAACGTTGCATAATGTGTAATCGACCATGCAGAGCATATCTGATGGTGACAATACTTTGCACGCATCTCAACCTAGTTGAAACAGACTTGCGTGCAAACTGGAGCCCCCATCCGATAAGTACTTGTTTGATTAACAGACTTAGGACCGTGTTTTTTCATGGTTGTGCATGACACTAAGGCAAAAATGGTGTTTTATTCTTGATCGACAATGCAAAGCATATCCGATGGGCACAATACTTTGCACACACCTTCAACTAGGTGGAATTGACTTACTTGTAAAGTGGCACACCCATCCCATAAGTGCTTGATCGGATAACATACCTAGCAGCGTGTTTTTTTCCGGAAGTGCATGACACTAGAGCAAAAATAGTATTTAATGCTTGATCGACCATGCAAAGGATATCCGATGGGAACAAAACTTTTCCTACACCCCAAGCTAGGTGGTATTGAAATGTTCTCAAAGAGGCACACCCATCTGATAAGTACTTGGTCAGATAACACACCTAAGGGCGTGTTTTTTTGCGGATGTGCATATCACTAGGGAAGAAACGGTGTATAATGCGTGATCGACCATGCAAATCATATCTGATGGTTACAATACTTTGCCCACACCTTCAACTAGGTAAAATTGACTTACATGCAAAGTGTCATTCCCATCACATAAGTACTTGATCGGATAACACACCTAGCAGTGTGTTTTTTTACGGATGTGCATGACACTAAGGCAAAAATGGTATTTAATGCTCTATCGACCATGCAAAGCATATCCGATGGGCACATTACTTTTCCTATACCTTAACCTAGGTGATATTGAAATTTTCTCAAAGAGGCACAACCATCCGATAAATACTTGGTCAGATAACACACCTAAGGGCGTGTTTTTTGCGGATGTGCATATCACTAGGGAAAAAACGGTGTATAATGCGTGATCGACCATGCAAATCATATCCGATGGTGAAAATACTTTGCGCGCACCTCAACATATTTGAAACGGACTTGCATGCAAAGTGGAGCCCCCATTCGATAAGTACTTGTTTGATTAACACACTTAGGACCGTTAAAAAGCGCGTTTATCAGCCCGTCCACACATCCGTCTAACAACGCGTCTAAAAGCGCGTCTAACAATTCGTTTAAACATCCGTTTAACAGATCGTCTGTTTGAGCGTCTATATCCGCGTCTGTGCGTGTCTGTAGCAAGCCAGACGTGCAAATAGATGCGCCTGTAGACGCGCGTTTAGACGCGCCCTCAGACGCCTGTATACACGCGCTTTGATAGTCGAGAATACTCAAAAGTGGAAAAGGACGTTTCGCCCGACAAAAGAACGTGTCGCTCATACCTAGATGCTGCGTTTCGTGGATGCGAAAAGTACAAAACTGGAAAGAACAAGCAAGAACAACTTCAAAAGGACTTACTTGGAAAAAGGTATGGAAGGATCTTTCTTTTCCAAACTTGTTTCTTCTCCTCCTCTTCTCCTTGTTCGTACTCCTCCTCTTCTTTAGGCTTGGAAGCAACTTGTGTAGGTACGGTCCCTTTGTCTTGAGTGAAAGCTTGGAACTGTGTGTGTATGGGAGGCTCTCTCTTAAGCTTCGAATCTATAGAACTGCTAATAATGAAGGAAGAAAGCCACTCGCGAAGTTTAAGTAGTTAAAAGAAAAGCAAAGCGAGCGGCGCGCCGAAAAGCAGGTTTAAAAGTCGTGGGTATAGTCGCGTCTATTAGCGCGTCTATAGTCGTGTCAAAATACACAGAGTAAGCGCATTTATAGGCGCGTCTATTAGCGCATCTACAGGTGCGTTTAAATACACAGAGTAGATGGGCATTTAGACGCGCAGATAGACGCGACAGTAAACGCGAGGATAGACGAGCATTTAAACGCGACACAGAGTTTTTAAGTTAAGCATTTGAAGAAGAGCAAATTTGGTGGGTTGTTTGTTTGTAGGATGTCTCCATCTTCAACAAGCAGCTCCAGTGAGGATGAATCCCTCCGTATCCACCATCGCGAAATGTGGTTGGAGCAAAAAATCAAATGTCTGTGTGATCGATGTCGAGGAAACATGTATCGTGCACGCAGGATTACGCTCAATCATATCTCAAAGTATGGAGAATGGGATGTGACCGTAAACAGGGTAAGGATTTGTAAGTTAAGGTTGATTGAGATACCTATGGGTGTTCATATGTTTGAGTTATAATGATCCCGTTTTAATTTGATACAGGATGCAGTGCCACACCCGCACATGTTACCCTATGCCCATCGTGAGGAGGCGAAGCGTCGGCGATATGAGGTGGGATCTTCAGGAGGGACCGTACGGATGCATGGAGTGATGGTGATAGTAGCCCTCCACCATTACCTCATGAAGCCGTGGAGGAGGAGGTGTTTGATGATATGGTGCGGGATTTATATGTCCATCAAGGGAGGGATAATAGCATGGAGCAGGATGATCTTTTTACCGCAGCATGGCAAGGCAACATGTGACCTCTCTTGGAGGATTAGATTACAAGCGCATCCATGCATGTGTCAACGATTGCGTTTTGTTTCGTGGACTACATAAGGATGCAAGAGAGTGTCCTACTTGTGGAGAGGCAAGATATAGAGCAGATCTCAAAACCTTGGACGTGCCTCGTAAGGTATTGTGACATTTTCCCATAATCCCTCGCATCCAACATATGTTCAAGTGCAAATCTATTGCAGAGCTCATGTCATGGCATTCCTCCCATCGATCAACCGATGGCAAGTGGAGAACTCCCGCGGACTCTCCTGCGTGGAAGCATATTGAAGACACATGGCCAAGCTTCAAGGAAGAACCTAGGAGCTTGAGACTTGGATTGGGTATGGACGGTGTGAACCCATTTGGTCTAAAAAGCACGTCTTACAGTGTATGGCCAGTGGTATTGGTAAATTACAATCTTCCACCCTCTATGGCTATTAAGAAAGGACATGTCATGCTGTCCCTTCTAATTCCAGGGAAACATAAAGTCAAAAACCCTGATGTTTATTTGGAGCCTTTGATTGATGAGCTAGAGATACTTTGGAGAGGTATCGAGGTGCATGATGTAAGCAGGCCTCCCTCGTCACGAGACTTCAACTGCAAAGCAGTCTTGATTTGGACGATGCACGACTTCCCAGGCTATGGCGAGTGTTCAGGTAAGCATTGCATTTTTTAATTATGAATAGGCAAGGACGTGGCACCCTAAACCCACCTTCCACTCTTAATTGCATCTATTGTTTCAGGTCTCACTACATCGGGTTACCATGCATGTCCTGTTTGTGGTCCTTCGCTAGTTGCCTCACAGGCAGACGCATTGAATAAGGTCATCTATGAGAATCACCATCGATTTCTCCCACCTGATCATCCTAGATATGTTGCCCCTTGGAATGAAGTCCTCCCACAATCACTCACCGTGGGAGATTGGATGAGAATTTGGGACGGATCCACGACTCCTCCACCACTTGGCATGAGCCGGTAAGGATTTGTAACTATTGGCTAGAAGTAAAGATTAGCTATATTGGTTGAAAGTGAAGATTGCACGCTAACACTTTATTTTGTTTAGATACTCCATCTTTTATCGTTTACCATATTGGTCCCACCTCAAGATCAATCACCTGCTCGATCCCATGCATATCTTCAAGAATGTGGCATCTACCATTTGGGAGCATTTGAATGGGACACGAGATTCGGCAGGCATAAGGGAGGATCTACGTACCACAGGGAGGATGCGTGAAGCTTGGCCTCAAGAGAGACCAAATGGGCGTGTTTTTTTACCTTGTGCACCGTGGATGTTATCAAAGCTAGAGATGGCGACGATGAAGCGTGCTATTACTACAATTCGTACTCCCACTGGATGCATGAGGTGTTTGAAGGGAGCCTTTACAAAGAGCAAGAAAAGAGGTGTAGAGCAATTATATGGCTTGAAATCTCATGATTGGCACAAGATGCTCCAAGTAAGTATTTTATGTGCATAATATCTTTTTCCTTTCAAATTTGTGAGTGAATAGCTATAAGCAACTAATCAACCACCTCCTCGCGGGTTCAGTTCATACTACCTACTAGCATTTCACGTAGTGCATCAAAGGACGTGAAAGATTGTATTTACAAGATGGGCGAGCTTGTGAGGTATGTGAGCTCAAAGGAAATAGATCCCACCACGCTTGAGAATGCTCGAGTTATGTCAGTGGAGGCGGTTTGTTTAGTGGAGGAGACATTTCCACGTTCTATTCTCACAAGCCAACTACATCTCATAGTGCATTTGGTGGATGAGATTGCTATATGCGGTACTATACATGCACGATGGTTGTTCTTCCTTGAGCGCTTCATGAAGACCTTGAAGGGCTTCGTGAGACAAAATGCAAGACCCGAAGGTAGCATGGCCGAGGGTTGGTTGGTACAAGAGTCACTTGTATATATTTCTGAGTTTCTTGTTGATGTGGATAGCTCTCTCCCATGACTATGGAGAGATGATGAAGACCTAAGGATGACCTCTATTGTGCCTCAAGGAAGAGGACGCAACAAAGTAATAGACACGGAGTTGCGTAATAGTATCAACCTCTTTTGCGTGCTTAATAGTGATGTGATGAAAAGATGGGTGACAAGATACGAGGATGCAAAGGCAAGAAGACAAGAAGAAAGGGCCCTCTTTCGTACACACCACGGATCTTGTGTGCCATACCCTCAGCGTCTAAGAGAACTTCCAAAGGATATTCAAATAGACGCGCTAATAGACGAGATGTTAGACGGCGGGCCCGTATTTTCTCAGGTCTAACGCGCAAATAAACGCGGTGATTGACGCGCAAATAGACGAGCGTTTAGCCGCGCCTATAGACGCGCCCATGATTTCTCTTCTAGAGCAACGCCTATAGACGCGCCCGCTATTTTGCGCATCTACCAAGCGCGTCTATAGTTGCTTTGTGTTGTTGTGGTTGTGCATGACACTAAGGTTAAAACGGTGTTTATGCTTGATCGACAATGCAAAGCATATCCGATGGGCACAATACTTTGTACACACCTTCAACTAGGTGTAATTGAATTACATGCAAAGTGGCACACCCATCCCATAAGTGGTTGATCAGAGAACATACCTAGTAGCATGTTTTCTTTACGGAAGTGCATGACACTAGAGCAAAAATAGTATTTAATGCTCGATCGACCATGCAAAGGATATCCGATGGGCACAAAACTTTTCCTACACCTCAAGCTAGGTTGTATCGAAATGTTCTCAAAGAGGCACACCCATGTGATAAGTACTTGGTCAGATAACACACCTAAGGGCGTGTTTTTTTGTGGATGTGCATATCACTAGGGAAAAAACGGTGTATAGTGCATGATCGACCATGCAAATCATATCCAATGGTGACAATACTTTGCGTGCACCTCAACGTAGTTGAAACAGACTTGCATGCAAAGTGAAGCCCCCATACGATAAGTACTTGTTTGATTAACACACTTAGGACCATGTTTTTTCATGGTTGTGCATGACACTAAGGCAAAAACGGTGTTTTATGCTTGATCGACAATGCAAAGCATATCCGATGCACACAATACTTTGCACACACCTTCAAATAGGTGGAATTGACTTACATGCAAAGTCACACTCCCATCCCATAAGCGCTTGATCGGATAACATACCTAGCAGCGTGTTTTTTTACGGATGTGCATGACACTAGAGTAAAGAAAGTATTTATTGCTCGATCGATCATGCAAAGGATATTGGATGGGCACAACACTTTTCGTACACCTCAACCTAGGTGGCATTGAAATGCTCTCAAAGAGGCACACCCATCCGATAAGTACAAGCGGTCAGATAACACACCTAAGGGCGTGTTTTTTTGCGGATGTGCATATCACTCGGAAAAAAATGGTGTATAATGCGTGATCGACCATGCAAACCATATCCAATGGTGACAATACTTTGCACGCACCTCAATGTAGTTGAAACAGACTTGCGTGCAAAGTGGAGCCCCCATCTGATAAGTACTTGTTTGAATAAAACTCCTAGGACCGTGTTTTTTCATGGTTGTGCATGACACTAAGGCAAAAACGGTGTTTTAGAATTGATCGACAATGCAAAGCATATCCGATGGGCACAATACTTTGCACACACCTTCAACTAGGTGGAATTGACTTACATGCAAAGTGGCACGCCCATCCCATAAGTGCTTGATCGGATAACATACCTAGCAGTGTGTTTTTTTATGGATGTGCATGACACTAGAGCAAAAATGGTATATTTAATGCTCGATCGACCATGCAAAGGATATACGATGGGCACAAAACTTTTTGTATGCCTCAACCTAGGTGGTATTGAAATGTTCTCAAAGAGGCACACCCATCCAATAAGTACTTGGTCAGATAAGACACCTAAGGGCGTGTTTCTTTGCGGATGTGCATATCACTAGGGAAAACATGGTGTATAATGCATGATGGACCATGCAAAGCATATCTGATGGTGACAATACTTTGCACGCATCGCAACGTAGTTGAAACGGGCTTGCGTGCAAAGTGGAGCACCCACCCGATAAGTACTTGTTTGAATAACACACATAGGACCGTGTTTTTATATGGTTGTGCATGGCACTAAGGCAAAAACGGTGTTTTATGCTTGATCGACAATGCAAAGCATATCCGATGCACACAATACTTTGCACACACCTTCAAATAGGTGGAATTGACTTACATGCAAAGTCACACTCCCATCCCATAAGCGCTTGATCGGATAACATACCTAGCAGCGTGTTTTTTTACGGATGTGCATGACACTAGAGTAAAGAAAGTATTTATTGCACACACCTTCAACTAGATGGAATTTACTTACATGCAAAGTGGCACGCCCATAGTACTTGTTTGAATAACACACCTAGGACCGTGTTTTTTCATGGTTGTGCATGACACTAAGGCAAAAACGGTGTTTTATGCTTGATCGACAATGCAAAGCATATCCGATGGGCACAATACTTTCCACACACCTTCAACTAGGTGGAATTTACTTACATGCAAAGTGGCATGCCCATCCCATAAGTGCTTGATAGGATAACATACCTAGCAGTGTGTTTTCTTACCGATGTGCATGACACTAGAGCAAAAATAGTATTTAATGCTCGATCGACCATGCAAAGGATATCCGATGGGCACGACACTTTTTGTATACCTCAACCTAGGTGGTATTGAAATGTTCTCAATGAGGCACACCCATCCGATAAGTAATTGGTCAGATAACACACCTAATGGCCTGTTTTTTTGCGGATGTGCATATCACTAGAGAAAAAATGGTGTATAATGCATGATCAACCATGCAAAGCATATCCGATGGTGACAATACTTTTCACGCACCTCAAAGTAGTTGAAAAAGACTTGCGTGCAAAGTGGAGCCCCCATCCGATAAGTACTTATTTGAATAACACACCTACGGCCGTGTTTTTATATGGTTGTGCATGACACAAAGGCAAAAACGGTGTTTTATGCTTGATCGACAATGCAAAACATATCCAATGGGCACAATACTTTGCACACACCTTCAACTAGGTGGAATTGACTTACATGCAAAGAGGCATTCCCATCGCATAAGTACTTGATCAGATAACACACCTAGTAGCATGTTTTTTTACAGATGTGCATGACACTAAGGTAAAAATGGTATTTAATGCTCGATCGACCATGCAAAGCATATCCGATGGGCACAATACCTTTCCTACACCTTAACCTAGGTGGTATTGAAATGTTCTGAAAGAGGCACACCCATCCGATAAGTACTTGGTCAGATAACACACCTAAGGGCATGTTTTTTTGCGGATGTGCATATCACTATGGGAAAAACATTGTATAATGCGTAATCCACCATGCAAAGCATATCTGATGGTGACAATACTTTGCACGCATCTCGACGTAGTTGAAACGGACTTGCATGCAAACTGGAGCCCCCATCCGATAAGTACTTGTTTGATTAACACACTTAGGACCGTGTTTTTTCATGGTTGTGCATGACACTAAGGCAAAAACGGTGTTTTACGCTTGATCGACAATGCAAAGCATATCCAATGGGAACAATACTTTGCACACACCTCCAACTAGGTGGAATTGACTTACATTCAAAGTGGCACTCCCATCCTATAAGTGCTTTGATCGGATAACATACCTAGTAGCCTGTTTTTTTACGGATGTGCATGACACGAGCAAAAATAGTATATTTATTTATTGCTCGATCAATCATGCAAAGGATATATGATGGGCACAACTCCTTTCGTACGCCTAAAACTAGGTGGTATTGAAATATCCTCAAAGAGGCACACCCATCCGATAAGTACTTGGTCAGATAACACACCTAAGGGCGTGTTTTTTTGTGGATGTGCATATCACTAGAGAAAAAATGGTGTATAAGGCATGATCGACCATGCAAAGCATATCCGATGGTGACAATACTTTGCACACACCTCAACATAGTTGAAATGGACTTGCGTGCAAAGTGGAGCCCCCATTTGATAAGTACTTGTTTGAATAACACACCTACAACTGTGTTTTTTCATGGTTGTGCATGACACTAAGGCAAAAACGGTGTATTATGCTTGATCGACAATGCAAAGCATATCCGATGGGCACAATACTTTGCACACACCTTCAACTAGGTGGGATTGATATACATGCAAAGTGGCATGCCCATCCCATAAGTGCTTGATTGGATAACATACCTAGCAGCGTGTTTTTTTACAGATGTGCATGACACGAGCAAAAATAGTATTTAATGCTCGATCGACCATGCAAAGGATATCCGATGGGCACAAAACTTTTTGTAGTTTAAATGGACTTGCGTGAAAAGTGGAGCCCCCATCCGATAAGTACTTGTTTGATTAACATAGCTAGGACCGTGTTTTTTCATGGTTGTGCATGACACTAAGGCAAAAACATTGTTTTATGCTTGATCCACAATGCAAAGCATATCCGATGGGCACAATACTTTGCACACACCTTCAAATAGGTGGAATTGACTTACATGCAAAGTGGCACTCCCATCCCATAAGTGCTTGATCGGATAACTTACCTAGCATCGTGTTTTTTTATGGATGTGCATGACACTAGAGCAAAGATAGTATTTATTGCTCGATCGATCATGGAAAGGATATTCGATGGGCATAAACACTTTTCGTACACCTCAACGTAGGTGGTATTGGAATGTTATCAAAGAGGCACACCCATCCGATAAGTACTTGGTCAGATAACACACCTAAGGGCGTGTTTTTTTGCGGATGTGCATATCACTCGAGAAAAAATGGTGTATAATGCGTGATCGACCATGAAAAGCATATCCGATGGTGACAATACTTTGCATGCACCTCAAAGTAGTTGAAATGGACTTGTGTGCAAAGTGGAGCCCCCATCCGATAAGTACTTATTTGGATAACATACCTAGGGCTGTGTTTTTATATGGTTATGCATGACACTAAGGCAAAAACTGTGTTTTATGCTTGATCCACAATGCAAAGCATATCCGATGGGCACAATACTTTACACAAACCTTCAACCAGGTGGAATTGACTTACATGCAAAGTGGCATTCCCATCGCATAAGTACTTGATCGGATAACACACCTAACAGCGTGTTTTTTTTACGGATGTGCATGACACTAGAGCAAAAATAGTATTTAATGCTCGATCAACCATGCAAAGCATATCCGATGGGAACAATACTTTTCCTACGCCTTAAACTAGGTGGTATTGAAATTTTGTCAAAGAGGCACACCCATCCGGTTAGATAACATACCTAAGGGCGTGTTTTTTTGCAGATGTGCATATCACTCCGGGAAGAACGTTGTATAATGCATAATTGACCATGCAGAGAATATCCGATGGTGACAATTATTCGCACGCATCTCAACCTAGTTGAAAGGGACTTGCGTGAAAAGTGGAGCCCCCATCCAATAAGTACTTGTTTGATTAACACACTTAGGACTGTGTTTTTTCATGGTTGTGCATGATACTAAGGCAAAAACAGTGTTTTATGCTTGATCGACAATGCAAAGCATATCCGATGGGCACAATACTTTGCACACACCTTTAACTAGGTGGAATTGACTTACATGCAAAGTGGCACACCCATCCCATAAGTGCTTGATTGGATAACATACCTAGCAGGTTCGTGTTTTTTTACGGATGTGCATGACACTAGAGCAAAAATAGTATTTAATGCTCGATCGACCATGCAAAGGATAACTTGGTGTGTCCATCTGATGAGTACTTGATCGGATAACTTCTCCCACCAATAAATGAAGTACTAATTAATAATTATAATAGATGAGTAGATTATTAAAAAGAGACTAATATTTATGTAATTGTTGCTACTGCAGCTTGCTTGCGAAGGACTCTCACAAAGGAGATGGCTATAGATTTTGTTCCAGGGATGGATGCGATTTTATGTAGCAAAAGAGAAGTAGTTGCATTTGCTACAATCCATGATAGTGATCCCAATTCAGTTTGCCACTTTCGAAGACTTGGCGAAGATAAGGTGGCAGTTACTGTATCAAAGATTCTTAGCACACATGCTGAGCTAAAAAGTATAAATGTGGAGATATGGAAAAACTTGGAGATGTTATGCCCTACAATACATCCAACAAATCATTTAGCATGGGACAAAGATGAGACTTATGCAACAGACATTATCAAGAATACAAAGTGCACCACCTTGGATTTTACTATAGGGGACATTTTACAAATGAGATCATTTGCAAATAAGACTGTAGCAGAAGGTGAAGTATTGGGATTTGAACAAGTGGAGCACTTGTCATTTGCACAGATGAGGATTCTAAAAGTCACTGATGATGGTATGGTTGATAACATAACATCCTTATGTGATCCCTACTATGAGGTAGGCAAGAATATGAGATGGAGCATGAAATTTTTAAACATGAGAAAGAGGCACGTGGTTTTCAATGATAAAGACAAGGTATACTACAATATTAAAGGACCTAAAAAGCATGCCCATGTGCCAGGCTCTATCACTTCAAATGTGGATGATTTCAATATACTCAATTATAGAAGTGACATCTTATCTGGAGTGGATGAGTTCATTGGTTCCGAGAAACAAAATGATTTTAGAAGCGAAGCCTTATTTGGGGTGGATGAATTCTTGCACAGTGAGAAGGGCAAAGGTTTCAATAGCGATGTCTTGTCAAGTGTGGATGAGTTCATGCATATTAACAAACCTGGTGTCAATCAAGCTTGTGGATTTGTGAAAGCCATGCAAGATGTCCCAATGAGTGATGTTCTCTCAGGAGTGGAAGAGTTTCAATGTTCTCAATACTCTCGTAGAATATTGAATTCATTGAATGGTCCTAAGAGTATGTTAAAAACGAGGATGAGATCAACAGAGGATTATTCAATATTTAACTTTGATTGTGATATGGACAAGGATGCAACGACCAATCATGGATGCTTGGTTACAAACAAATGTGAGGAGAAGAAGTGCATAAATACAGATAACAACGTGCACAAGGAACGAAAATGGTCATACGTATGCATGAAGAGAAAGTGAATCTAGGCAGATCCACAAAAGCAACCAAAGAGGAAGAGAGTAATGAAGGAGGAGAACATGTTAAATGCATTGGGATATCTATGTTGCAAGCGAAGATGTATGCACTTCATTGATCTTGCAAACATCAGGGAATGTAGAGGACACGTGTGGCAAAGAAGAGGAAGCGAAAGAAATGAATACCTTCTCACAAGTCTCTCTTGCTTTCTTCAGAATGGCAATAAAAGGCTAAGTTCAAGACAAAAGGTAAAACCTCTCGTAAATGGAAAAAGGATTTGTAATAAGGCATATCGCAATATTATTGGATTATCCCATGGTACATATTGGGATTTAGTCACTAAGGCAAAGGGCGGCAACAAATTTAGCATTCACGGTAATAGAGGAAGGTCCAAATCAAGAATCTCAATTGTCAGGGCAGCAGCAATTTTGCAAGACTTCATACATGAAAATGCTTTACCTCAACCCCATATATCTACCAAACTCCCTAATGGTGACGCGATCACTGAAATGCACCTTCCAATGGGCTTGACAAAGCTCGAAGTATTTGACTCTATTGCAGAAAAGCAAAGGCAAAGAGGGGATGCCGTAGCTTCCTCTCATACTTTGTATACTCTTTGGAAGAAGAACTTTGGATATGTTAAAATCCCAAGGAGGCAAAAAATGTCAAAGTGCAATGTCTGTGATGATTTAAAGCAAGCGATTGAGAGTGCAACATGTCCAAATCAAAGTAAATTATACAAAAAAAACCAAAAATCTCATCATGACCTTATTCGACATTCTAGACAAAAATATGCATTTTGGAAGGAGCAAGCTATTTCGCATCCCGATGACTACATGTGCCTTATTGTAGATGGAATGGATCAGAATACAACAACATTGCCTCGTTTTGTTGCCACTCCACCTAAATTACAAGGAAAGAACTTTCTAAAGACACATCTATGTGGAGTTTTAGTGCATGGAATTAAGTTGTTTGCAGATATATGGATTGATTCCTTGCATCTACATGATAGCAATCAAGTTGTAATATCTATTATGAAGGCAATTCGCAATGTACATGCAGAAAAAGGTCGCCTATCACCGACTTTGAGAATACAAGCTGATAATTGCTGGCGAGAAAATAAGAATGTACTCATGTTTGAATTCTGCTCCATGCTAGTTGCTCATCGAATCTTCAATGAGGTTGAATGTGGATTTTTTAATGTTGGGCATACACATGAGTATATCGATCAGGTTTTTAGCACAATCTCAAGGGAGCTTAAATGCAAGGATGTGGAGACAATAGATGACTTGGTAAGAAGATGTGGTAGGCAAGTTGGTGGTCGTAAGGAAAGTACAGTATGTGAGAGGCTCGAAAGAATGTATGATTGGAAGAGCTTCATTCTACCTTTCATACAAATGGGTGGTGATGCATTGATAGGTCATACCAATCCACACTACTTTTGTTTTTTTTAAAAAGATGAAAAACCCGTAATGCAATGGCAACAGTATTCTCATGATACAAAATGGGAACCTGAAGAACCTTACAGTCTCTTAACTTTAATTCCCAGCAAGGAAAGGTATCCAACATGGGCTCCTATACAAGAATTCAATGAGAGGTCTAACTGTGAAATAGAAGGATTAAAAGCATTTATTACATACAAAGAGGAAATGCTTCGGAGATATCCTGATTCGAAGCCTACTTGGAGAGAACACACTACCACTGTAATTAACAAGACACGAAATTTAATAAAGGACCTTGAGAGAATGCGAGGCTCAAAGGATGTCAAGGAAGAATGCAATATGTTTTGGCCAAATGTTCATAACGATTTGCGCCCAGTCTTTGAAAATGAATTTGTATCATTACTCCCACGTCCATATTGTGGACCAAAGAAGAGAGAGTTTATGCCACAAGTAGATATAAAGGTCGATTGTTTTGTTGTGGTTCGGCCATCGGATGATGAATATGAGAATGTGAAGTTTTGGGTTGCAAAAGTAGTTGATGTGCAAAGAGATGACCAAGGGAGAGCTACAACATTTACAACGGTATGGTATGAGGGCAGGAAGGAGAATATGGATAACAACACATTGTATACTAATTGTATAATGAAGGAGTGGGTCCCAAATGATGAAGCGGTCTCTCAAGTTTCGACGGAGACAATCATAGTGTCTTAGCATTCAAGGGCAAAGAAATCAAAGAAGCGCATGGGATATGAGGTAGAAGGAAAAATAAAAATACTACAACAAACTATTTAACATATACACGAATTTTTAAGGATGCTCGCCATGGAGGAAGTAGAAGGAGACAACGCAAATGAAGAATGTCCATGATTAAAGCTTTGTCTTGAAGTCCATTGAAGGATTTTATTTGGGTACTAGGCAAGAAGCCAATCCAAGACAATTATAATCAGAGTCATCACCTCCTATGTCAAATGAGAGTCAAAATATGCACTGGATGACACCCAAGGGTTAAGGCTTGCCAAGACAATAGGGAGTTAATGCAGATGGCACCTGGCAAGGGACTATCACATTGAGCAATAAGACAATGGGGAGTCAATGCACCCAAGGGGCAAGGCTTGGCAAGATAACTTGTGGGAGTTAATGCAGATGGCACCTGTATTTTGCACTGGATGTCACCCAAGGGTCAAGGCTTGGCAAGACAATAGGGAGTTAATGCAGATGGCACCTGGCAAGGGACTATCACATTGAGCAATAAGACAATGGGGAGTCAATGCACCCAAGGGGCAAGGCTTGGAAAGACAAGTGGGAGTCAAATTATGCAGATGGCACCTGGCAAGGGACTGTCGTGACATTGAGCAATAAGACAATGGGGAGTCAAATTATGCAGATGGCATGAATTGAGGCTCTTTTAGAGCAATAATTTAAATTGTAAACATATGTTCAATCTATATCATTTTGGATATAAAGACTCTAGCTGAGAGCAATGTCTCTCAATGTAATCATATAATAATAGCTATAATTGCTATTATACCTCTTTGGTTCAATACAAAACTTGGGTGTTATAGCATCATGTCTTTTTTCTATTTATTAAAAGTTTTAAAAATTTTGTGCATATTGCGAGTGACAATGTTATTTTCATGAAATATTTAAGTCGCCTTTCATGGATTTATAAATTTATCACGTCAAGGAAAAACGTCAAGGAAAAATATTAAAAATAATTAAATTAACAAATAACTTAGATATAGCTAGAATTTCTAATATAGGATTATTTCAAATTCTTGCATGTTGGTGCAAAAGTATAGATTGAAAAAACAATATTTTTATGTGAATATGATAGTGCCACAAAGTGAACTTTTGATTTGGGAAGAATATTTTCAAAAAGTAAAATTTTGATTTGGGAAGGATATTTTCACAAAGTAAAGTTTTCATTTGGGAAGGATTTTTGGGCTTCGTCCAAAAACAACACAAAAAGTCCAAAATTAATGAAATAGGTGTTATACATTTTTTCTTTTGTTGCATATGTCTCAAGATCTTTGTATTGGCAAGCACTTTTATATCTGGCAAATTCCCATCATAAAACTCTTGTTCATCATGAGACTATTGCCATATTTATTCTAGAGAAGTGATGATCCTATGAGTGCAATTGATTTGAAGGAGGGTGAGCGTTCTCACGCTCACATGTTGCTACATGACAATAATAGGCTTCTTTGCCATTTTGGTGAAACCTAAATAGCAACATCTTTATGGGGATCTATGGAGAAGTCACTTTTATAGTGACATATATTTTTTAACTGTTATTATGTTTGTATCCTCATTCAAATGAAATCCCTCTTGTATAGGAATAGACACTGCCATGTCTATATGACATTGGTAATACCTTCCTATAAAATCACATATGGATTTATGTATGTGATTCATATAGACATTGATGTTATGTACAGGATGTGCATTACATCTATAGAGTCATTCTCAAGAATCATCAACACACTACCCTCTTTACTGTGTTGCATTATTATCATGTCCCTTTTAAATTTCAAAACCTTGTAAATAAGCATGTAATTGATAAAGTCTTTTCCCAACTTATATCAGGTGATGAATATACAATACTTCACCCTATTTGAATTAAGGGGAATGTTGAAAATTAGACATCGGGTTCATTAGAGGGGTCTAAATCCACATTCATGTGATTGGTGGAAGTGGATATTGGATAGGTGTTGGATGTGCATGATGGAGTCTTGTTCCTATATAGTGGGTGCTATCCCCCTTGTATTTGGTGGATCATCTTGTCCCTTCATTTTGAGGGTGATGGATAATCTAACCTTGATTGGGGCTCCCATTGTGTTGGTCTCACCATCTTCCTCTCTCCTTCTCCCATGTGATCTTTCCTCTTCTCCCATTGAGCACTCTAGATTTTAACAAAAATGTGGGTGTGTTCATTAGATGCGGATGGAGCTCTAAGAAAGGATACAAGAGGAAAGATAGCCAAAGATTCTAGAGAAAGAGTACGTAGAGATCAAGAATAACACTTTGGCTCGAAACTTGCAAAGTACAACACCAGTAATTGGCTCAGCCTTTAGCTTCTCTTATGACATCCTCTTATCAAAGAGTAGGATACAAAATATGTATGCGTCAATGGCATTGATACAGAGTACTTCATAGAAATGACCGTTGATTCTTGGGAGAAGCCATGTGTGTTTATCATGTGGATGAGTTGCAAGACTTTGGAGTGGTGGGATAGTTAACCTTGTAAAGTTTATCATACAAGGTGCTTTGGGAGACAAGAAAAGATCAACGTTGGTCCTATTTGTGTTAGAAGCACAAAGGGATCCTCAGATCCCCTCTTTGCCAGTTTGACATCAATTGGTGGATGTCCACTTATACAAGTCTTTCAAGGTGTAGTGTTGCGCTATGACTTGACCATGCTAGAAGGAATGGGCATTCGAGTCTTAAATCCATACTTGATTTCTTCTTAAATAGTGGTGGGCACCCTATAATTTAACTTCTTGTAAATCTTTTGTAGGTGTATTACAAAGAGGAATAAAAACCTAAAAAAGATGTAGCAATGGTGGACTATTGAAAGCTAAAAAACCCTAAATTTATAGATGAGACAATATCCAACCTATTGAATGATTGATGGATGTGGCTCTGGCTCATGGATGGTAGCATTGTATGAATGGGTTTTGCAGTTGAAAAACTCCTACACCAAGGTATGAATGCAAATATTAGTATTTTGATGCACTTTACAGTTGCACTACGATCTTTGAAGATGAAAGTTTCGAAGAAGAGAGAGGAGATAAAGAAGGTAGGGACTCATAGGATGATGACTCTAGTGCAAGTAATGGGGAGGATAGATCTTCATCTAGTGGGGAGCAGCTACTTGAAGTGTGCACAAAGATGAAGAGGGATTCAATATCACAACAACACAATGCATCCATAGATGCACAAAATAGCGGGTGTGTCTATAAGCGTTGATATAGTTAATGAAAATCTTGGCACACCTATAAGCACTGATATAGTTAATGAAAATCTTGGCACATCTATTAGCACGGTTATTCACGTGTCTTTAAACGTGGTTATACATATGTTAAATAGCACGTCTACAATGTGTATATATCAATGCTATGCACGTGTCACACACCATAATATGATTTTTTCCAAATGCACATATACAAAAATTAAGTGAGGCGAGGAGAATGGAGAGAGAATGAGACAATATATAAAATAGTTTTACAAATATGTAAGAAATTGGGATCATACAATCATGGGCTTTGGTTTGATATCATCATGAATGAGATCAACCCTTGACAAACTATCTACTTCAATATCCAAAACAATGTGGAGATCTACAAATACATTCATCCCACTACTACTTGCGCTACTGTGCTCACCAAAATCAACATCACCAATGGTGGGCTCGTCCTCATGGGTAATGGCATGAATATCTCTATCTCCTATCTCATGATCATCCTCCTCTCTAGTATCATGATCATCATCACCTCCATGTCCATGATCATCCTCCATACACTCCATATTAGTAATTTACTATACATATCTTTGGAAGGTGGCGTAATATGTATGACGTGCCACTACCTATTATTATCCACCACTGGTTGATAGAAAACCTACTCAAACACAAGTACAAACATGTGAATTTCCTTGTGTTGAAGGTATCAACAAATATAAATAAGTGAGCATTTTTATATATGTGTAGAGTATGTGTTCACATTGTTGTGGTAGTACTAGTGTGTCCTTGCTTTGCCAAAACTTTGTGGAGTCAATAGTTACAAAGCCACTTGCATGGCGTTTGATTGTTGCATTAGGGCCTCTTTCCACCACGTCCTTAAACCACTTGGCATCCAAAAAATACACAAAGAAGCGCCAAAACACAAGCATAATAATATCTTGGATTATGCCACAATAATCATCCATGGCTCCATTGACTCCCTCAAAGCTAGAAATGATGCCGCAATCTTGTGTGTTTCTCAGTATCTGTGGGGGTTAAAGGTCACTGTGCCTTTACCCTAGTTATGTACAATACTCAAACACATATATAAATGAATAAAAAAGAAGATTAGGGTGGTTTTGCACCCACCAAAACTTGTGTGGCTCTCTGTTTCTCTCTCTCCCTCTTCCGTTCTTGCTTTCAATGAGAGCACTCTCAACTGGTATCAGAGCTCGGGTGAAGCTCAACAACTCTGCGGGAGGAAGGAGAAGCTCTGTGGGAAGCTTTGTGGGTGACTTTACTTGCATCCAAGTGTGTAGAGACCATGGAGGAACCTTTGGAAAGTCACTTTAGTTTTGTGAAGTGGTTCTGAGAGCCTATTAAGTGTTTTCAAAGAAAAAGTAGTTTTTTGAGATTTTCCCTGTTCCATTCGATGACAGAGACTCCGTATTGACTTGTAGAGGCAACTATTGCTTGCTTTTGGTGTGCACTTCACTTCAGGAGCTTGGAGACACCTTCATTCTTGAATCTGGGATCATTTCATTGGAAATTTGACTCAGTTTGTCAGTTTCTGCGTTTTTCTGCCCGGATGTTGGAACTCAAGTTTGGGGCAACCATTTGCAGATCTATCATTGCAAAGTTTGGTGCTAATCCAACGATGGGATATAAGGATGTCGATGTCCATTGCACATTTTTTATTCATATCGCGTAGCATCCACATGTGAATATGTGTATTCTTGCTCGCTGGAGGAACATATGGCATATGATCCAAGTGATACTTTGAAAGGACATTAAAAACAAATTTTTAAGACCCTTGCAAAGTTTGTATCTAATCCGACTGTGGGATATATGGATGCGGATGTCCATTATACATTTTTCCTTCACATACATAGCATCCACATGCAAATATGGGCATTCTAATTCCCCGGTGTCACATCCGACATCCAATGCACCTTACACATTGCAAGGACATTAAAATAACTTCTTTTAAGACCCTTGCAAAGTTTGTTGCTGATCCGACAGTGTGGCATACGGATCTCGATGTCTGTTGCACTTGTTTCCTTCATATACATAGAATCCACATGCGATTATGAGCATGAATTCTTGTTCCCTAGTGGCACATCTGACATCCAATGCACCTATAATTTGCAAGGAAATTTAAAAAAATAATAATACTCTTAAAAAGTTTAGTTCTGATCTGACGGTGGAATATATGGATGTCGGTGTCCGTTGCACATTTTTCCTCCATTTTTCCTTCATATCGCATAGCATCCACATGCGAATATGCGCATTCTTGTCCCCGGTGTCACATACGGCATCCGATCCGCCTGATACTTTGGAAGGACATTAAAACATGTTTTTTCAAGACCCTTGCAAAGTTTGGTGTTGATCCGATGGTGGGATATATGGATGCGGATGTCCATTGTGCATTTTTCCTTCATGTACATAGCATCCATATGCAAATATGGGCATTCTTGTTCCCTAGTGTCACATCCGGCATCCAATGAACCTTAAACTTTGCAAGGACATTAAAACAACTTTTTTTAAGACTCTTGAAAAGTTTGGTGCTGATCCAATGGTGTGGTATACAGATCTCGGTGTCACACTGATCAACGACTACAGTAGAAGGATATGGATATACTTCCTAAAGACTAAAGACGAGGCTTTTAGTAAGTTCAAGGAATGGCATGTAATGGTCAAGAAAGAATCAGGGAAGAAGGTGAAGAAGTTGAGATCAGACAAAGGTGGAGAGTTCACATCAACTGAATTTGAGATTTACTACAAAATTCACAGGTTCAAGAGGCAGAAGCCCCCGCCACATACATCACAGCAAAATGGAGTAGCAGAATGCAAGATGCACGTTGTCTACGAAATGGGCCAGAGTATGATGAAAGGGAAAGATTTGCCAAAGACTTTCTGGGCTGAAGCATGTAACAATGCAGTTTACATTCTGAATCGTAGCTACACAAAGGCTGTGAAAAGGATGACTCCACTGTAGGCCTTTTTTGGTAAGAAACCCTCAACTGCACATTTTAGAGTTTTTGGATGTGATTGTTTTGTGCATGTCCCTGATGCTACTAGGACCAAATGGGAACCGAAGAGCCAGAAGTGTATTTTCTTAGGCTACAGTGAAGAGGCGAAGGGTTACCGTCTGTATAACCCTATTACCAAGAAGGTAATAGTAAGTTGCATTGCGGTCTTCTCAGAACAGCTACATCGATTGGAGGAGGATGCTTCCTTCCCAGACAACGAGGACCAGGATATCCATCCAGTACCGCCACCAACAGCAGACCCAACTCCCCCAACGGTGCTTGGGAGGATTCAAGACAAAGAAGAGGAAGAAGAGCGTGCAGAAGCACAATGGCAACGGCCATTCCCAAAGTGGATAAAGCAGCTTTTGGATGGCAGAGAACCTCCAGCCATTGAGGAGGAACCATTTGAACACTGCCGGTCCAAGAGATTAGAGGAGCAAAAAAGGGTGCAGGAACACTTGGTCAACTATGCGTTGATGACAGAGGTGATCTGTGCTGAAGAACCCAAGTGTCTTGAAGAGGCACAGGGTGATGATAGGTGGATGGAGGCTATGTAGTCGGAGTATGGCTCCATAATGAAGAACAACACTTGGGACCTTGTGGATCGACCACCAAAACGCAAGGTAATCGGAACCAAGTGAGTGTACAAGACCAAGTACAAGTCCGACGGCACGTTGGATAACTACAAGGCTCTCGGCTCATGGCAAAAGGATTCACACAGGTACATGGTTTTGATTATCAGGATACTTTTGCTCCCGCAGCTTGACTAACCACAATTCTCAGTGTTTTGGCTTTAGCTACCCGGGGAAGTTGGCCCGTGTTTCAAATGGATGTAAAATCCGCCTTTCTAAATGGAGATCTCAAGGAGGAGGTATACATAGAACAACCACTAGGTTTTGAGATCCCAAGTTCAGAAGGTAAAGTCTGCAAACTGAAGAAGGCACTTTACGGGTTGAAACAAGCCCCACGAGCATGGTACCAGCGAATTGATGCCTACTTTCTACAAAACAGGAGCAGGTGTATGATCGTGGTCCTTTATGTGGACGACCTTGTCATAACAGGGAACAATGAAGAGAAGATCTCGGATCAAGTACTCTTAGGTGAACGTACGATGCAAGAGTATGATGATGATATAGGAGATCAACTCGGTATAGAGTTAGAGATAGACTTGTTTGGCATGTTAGACTTGGCTCAGGATGAAACCGTTGATGTTAATGCTCTTCATTGATTTTTTTCATCTTGGACATGAATATATGAGCTTCAAAGGCTTGATGTACATGCTCATGTACTTTTATTCTCTCAAAGGATCAAACATGTATGAAAATGAAAAAAATTGTCATTGGGAAAAACTATCTTTTAAGGTCAATATGGGAAAAAACTCTCTATAAAACGTTGCTATAGGAAACTGTCTCAGTGTCACTATATAACAACATTACCAATCTGATAAGGGTCGCTATATAGTGACTTTAGGCAAGCGTCGCGATATAGCATCGTTTATCTAAAGTCACTATATAGCGACCCTTAATGAATCTCGCTTCCAAATATATACCGATGATTAGTGCCCCGCGCATGACAAACGTTGGTACTTAAGCATCGCAATAGGGTTCGTGTGTAGTAGTGTTATGCCAAGAACCAGCGCGGTGGTCTCTCCAATCTAACGTTCAATTTTAATGATCTGCATTGGTGCATGCCCAGTGATAGGTGGCAAAGTTGCAACAAAAGGAAGCTGCACGATGATAAATGATCATGCGGCATAGGCTGGAGACTATGTTGCATGAAGCAGTGCAGAGATTCCATGTGTCGAGCTATGCAATGTTCTGAACAAATAGATTGTCTCATTATTACGCCAATGTGCCTTCATGACGTCGGGAAAATTTCCGGCGAGAGCTTGGGTTCGTGCAAAATTCAAATATTCCCCTAGGAGCACATCGCGTCATAGCCCTACAATGGCCTCGAAAATAGTTATGTGATTAGCTACACCCAAGCAAATGTTGACCCCTACACCAAGGTATGAATGTAGATATTAGTATTTTGATGCACTTTACAATTGCACTCCAGTCTTTGAAGATGAAAGTTTCGAAGAAGAGAGAGGAAATAAAGAAGGTAGTGACTCATAGGCTCATGACTCTAGTGCAAGTAATCAGGAGGATAGATCTTGATCTAGTGGGGAGCACCTGCTTGAAATGTGTACAAATATGAAGAGGGATTCAATATCACAACAACCCAATGCAAAATACTGTGCATCATGGCTTGTCAAACATCTCCCATGATTACCAAAGCACCTAATTCAATAAAAATATCAATGCTATGCACATGTTGCATGCCATAATAACACTTATTTCATTAATTTTTGACTTGTCAATGTACAAACTCATTTTTATAGATACTTTTGGACTAGAATTTGGATAAAATTTAAGAAAAAACCCACTCTTCAAAACAAAGATGAAAACATAAAACAAGCAATTTTTAAGAGTTTTTTGAAGGAAATTAAATCAAAATTCTAAAATTTAACATAACACAATTTAATACATAAAAAAGACTTGTAAACTCTCATTAATAGTTACATCAAAAGACTTAAATTTTCTTAATTATTTACTTAATTTATTATAATTAAAATTAATAAAAATAATTTAAATGCATTAATAAATTAATTAATGTATGTATGTATGTATGCCCCATGCATGACATTAGTTTACTATAAGAGTTCTCTAATGTATGTATGCATGTATGTATGTATGGCCCATGTATGACATTAATATACTATAAGAGTAACGGTATGCAGGCATGCATGCATGCATGTATGTATGTATGGCCCATGCATGACATTAATTTACGATAAGAGTCCTGTAAAATCTTCAAGATATCATAATGGTATCAATAAACACCTTTTGAGAGTTTAAAAACTCTAAAGTCTCGTAGATATGGTGTCACACACGACATTGCACATGCATGCATCGAACGTACATGTCCTTGGTTCATCGGTGGAAGGCCATTGATACATATGGTGGGACCGGTGCAATGCACTTGTCCACATGGCATAGGCATGTCCGTAAGGCTTTTATTTGATCTGTGTCCATGTGGGATTCATGGTGCGACTGTTGTGATAGAGGGGAGGGAGGGGGAAGGAGAGAAAGGGAGGGAGGTAAGAAAGAGAGGAAAAGAAAGGGGAAAGGGGAGGGGAGGGAGAAAGGAAGGGAAGGCAAGGAGAAGGGGTAGTAAAGAGGAGAGAGAGAGAGAGAGAGAGAGAGAGAGAGAGAGAGAAGGGGGGGGGGAAGGGGAGGGGATGGGAGTTGAGGGGAAGGGAAGGGCAGGGTGAGGAACGGTGAAAGGAGAGGAGGGAGGAAGGGGAGGGGAGGAGAGGGGAATGGGGATTTGGAGGGCAAGGGAGGGGATGCAAGGGATTAGGGGAGGGGAGGCGGAAGGGGAGGGGAGAGGTGAGGAAGGGAAGGAGTGGGGAGGGGGACTCCCTAATGCATGCTCTAGCGGCGGCAGCCACCAAGCCTAGGCCTAATGGATGCTCTTGGAAGGGGAGGGGTGAGGTGAGGAAATGAAGGAGAGGGGAGGGGGTTAACAAATACATGCTCTGGCGGTTGCGGCCACCCAATTGGTGTTTTGGATTTGAAGGGGGAGGGGTGAAGGAAAGAGAGAGGAGAGGGAGAAGAGAGAGGGAGTGGGGAGGGGAAGCGAAGAGAAGGAGAGGGGAGAGGAAGAAGAGGGACAGGGGAGGGAGAAAAGAGAGGGAGATGGGAACAAGAGAGAGAGGGGAGTGGAAGGGAAGAGAGCGAGAAGAGAGAGGGAGAGGGGAGATAAGGAAGATGGAAGAGATGAAGGAGAGGGGATGGGAGGAGAGAAGGGAGAGGGACATGAAGAAGAGGGAAGAGGAAGGGGAAAGCAAATGGAGGGGAATGTGAAAGGCTATATATAATCCACGGAACCCTAAAGTTTTGAATTTCCCTCTCTTTTTCCTCTCTCCCTCTCCCGCTCCCTCTCCCTCCTTAGAATTCGAATGTCTCACTCGCTCTCCTCGCCATTCTCTCCCTTCCCCTCCCCACCCACACCCCCCCCTCTCCCTTCCTTCTTCCGTCCCCTCCTCCTCCCTCTTCCCCCTCTCCTCTCCCCCATCCCCCTCCCCCTTCCCCTCCCCTTGCCTTCCTCACCCCACTCCCTTTCCCTCCACTCCCCCTCCCCATTTCCCTCCCGTTCCTCCCCCTCCTCTCCCCTTCCCCCTTACCCCTTCTTGACCCCTTTCCCTTTCCTTCGACCCTTCCTCAGCCCTCTCGCTTTCCCTCCCCTCCCCTTCCTCCCTCCCCCTCCTCTCCCCTTCCCCCTTCCTTACCATGCCCTTCCCTTCCCTTCACCTCACCTCCCCTCCCCTTCCCCCTTCCTTTTGCCCCCCCCCCCACCCCCCCTCTCTCTTTCTCTCTCTCTCTCTATGTCTCTCTCTCTCTCTCCCCTTCCCTTTCTCCTTCCCTTCCCCCTCTCCTTCCCTTCCCCCTCTCCTTCCTTTCCCCCTTCCTTTTCCTCTCTTTCTTACCTGCCTCCCTTTCTCTGTTTCCCCCTCCCTCCCCTCCATCAATAGTCATCGCAGCTAAATCCCACACCAACACAAATCAACTAAAAGCCCTACGGTCATTCCCATGCCACATGGACAAGTGCAGTGCAGTAGTCCCACCATATGTATCAATGGCCTTCCATCAACGAACCAAGGACATTTATATTCCATGCATGCACGTGTAGCATCATGTGTGACTCATGGCCTAAGGATTTAAGGTCTGCTTGTTTTCACGAATCCAATGCCATAGTAGGAACTTTCGAGGACATATGCTCTCTCTAATGGTGTAATAGTCAAGTGATGGAAATTTAATTTAACAAAGACTTATGTGTTTTCTAAAGTTATAATAGACAAGAAATAGAACTACAGTTCCAAAAAGACTTTGGGAGGCAGTGGAAGATTGGGTTATTGAGAAGATAAGAGCTCAAACCAATGATGAGATCTTCTAGACTTTGGGTAGTGGCAGATTGGGTTATTGAGAAGATAAGAAAGAGCAAAAATGATCTTTTAGACTTTGGGTTATTGAGAAGATAAGAGAGACCAAGATGAGATCCTCTAGACTTTTCTTTGCATTGCTAATACAGTTTGTAAATGTGATTATCTAATACAATTTGTAAATGTGATTATCTTGTATTCTCTGCAAGAAGCCATGTAGGGCTAAGCTAATTTAAGGTGTTTTTTGACACCATATGGCTTCTCGGGGGGGTCACTATATAGAAACCCTCTATACCATGTGCGTTCAAGGCCTATTTCTAAAATCCCTTATCTGTAAATTTTTCATTAATAAAATGTACCCCTTTTCTATACAAATCTGTAAATTTTTTCCAAAACTATTTTAAATAGTCCCTTATGTATATTTATTTCTGTAAATTTTAGAAATAAAAAATATCCTTCTGTTGAACTCACGTGATAGGGTTACATATGATGAGTGACCCCCCCGAGTATGGCTTTGAGTTATATGATCTACTTCTTTAAAAAATGTGATGTGCTCTTTTTTAAATGTACTCTACTTTTAATAACATGTCACGTCATTTTTTCTAATTTGATTTTTTTAAATCTTACTTTTTGTCAAGTTTTAACAATGTGATGTCCTCTTTTTTTAATGTACTCTATTTTTAATAACATGTCACATCATTTTTTGTAATTTGATTTTTTTAAATCTTCCTTTTTGACTCAATGTTTTGTTTTATAAGAGCCTCTTTTTTTAAAAAGTTTTATCCAAAATCATCTCAGAAAATGAATTTGGACAGTGCACCAGTCCAAAATTAATGAAATAGGTGTTGAAAGGACAATTATTACTTAAGACAATTATGAAAGGACAAATAGTTACTTAAGACAAGTGGAGTCCAAGAAGGTTTTCATATATAAAATATATTGCAAAAAATGCTATTGTTAAACAAGAGTTCTCATATACAAAAAGACAGCGCAAAAAATAGTATGCTTAAGCAAAATCTGTCTCCAAAGAGACATTCTCCAAAAATGCCAACATAGTGGAGGAGGTATATCGCTATGCATTACTGTCCACGGTAGTTTCCTCCTCCTCACCACTAGGCTATGTAGTTACAAGAATACAATTTTCACATTGTGCAATTCAATTCTTACATCCAAACGTATTTGAATTAGCATGATTGCAAGCACGTCTATAGCCGACGATTACAATTCCAAATAAAACATTACAACTCCAAAACATTTAGTTCACAAGGCATTCATTGATAGAATGTTGCACAAGGAAACTGAAAGCCAAAAAAATAAAAGGAGTGTATATTAATTCATAGCTCAAAAGGTGCTTTTATGTACATATAGCACGAAGCCAAGCCACAACTTGTGGCTTCAAGTAAAAAAAAGAAGAGGAGTGTATATACAAGAGAGGCACGAAGCCAAGCCAGTGGCTTCAAGTACAAAAAAGAGTAGCTAGCACTACTTCTACGACTAATCTAAGTTTTCAGTGTCCTCGCTCCCTTCTTTGTCCCTTCTTCTCTCCCTTCTTCGCCCCCTTCTTTGCTCCCTTCTTCCTCCTGATCAGCCGCAAGGCCCTGTAAACGAGGGACAACATGTATCAATGTATGAAAAATAAAATCTTTACTTACAATATTGACATTATTTAAATACTTTTAAATACCTGGGGGGTGCTCCCAAAGCCCAGATATACTGCTCCTCAGTAATCAACCCGTCATCATAGAAGTGCCTCCATGTATCTCCTCTGCGATGGCTGTTGATGTGGATAGCTCTCTCCCACGACTATGGAGAGATGATGAAGACCTAAGGATGACCTCTATTGTGCCTCAAGGGAAAGGACGCAGCAAAGTAATAGACAGAGAGTTGTTTAATAATATCAACCTCTATTGCATGCTTGATAGTGATGTGATGAAAAGATGGGTGACAAGATACGAGGATGCAAAGGCAAGAAGACAAGGAGAAAGGTCCCTCTTTTGTACACACCATGGATCTCGTGTGCCATACCCTCAGCATCTAAGAGCACTTCCAAAGGATATTCATGTGGATTGGCTACTTGAGGAAATGGAGAGAGCCTGCAGAGAGAGACAAGGGGATGCATATCACAATGGAAGAATGGGAGTATGCTAGGGGATGCATGAGCAAGGTCGGTATATAGAATGTTATACATAAGTTAGAAGCTTTCAATAATTTAGATTGCTTATTTAATTGATTTTGTCTTGGTGTAGTGTACTATGTTCAATGCTATATGGTGTGAGGGCAAGCATTTTCGAACACAACGGATTGATGATAAGAGAAACACACAAGATTGCGGCGTCATTGCTAGCTTTGAGGGAGCCAATGTAGGAGTCATGGATGATTATTGTGGCATAATCCAAGATATTATTAAGCTTGACTTTCGATGCTCCTTTGTGTATGTTTTGGATGTAAAGTGGTTTAAGGATGTAGTGGAAAGAGGCCCTAATGCAACAATGAAACGCCATGCAAGTGGCTTTGTAACTATTCACTCCACAAAGTTTTGGCAAAGTAAGGACACACTAGTACTACTGCAACAATGTGAATAGGTATTGTACACACATATAAAAATACTCACTTTTAAATATTTGATAGCTTCCATGCAAGGAAAATAACATGATTGAATTTGTGTTTGAATTAAGTTGTCTATCAGCCAATGGTGGATAATAATAGGTCATGGCATGTCATACCTCATACCTATTACACCACATTCCAAAGTGATGTATAGTACATTTACTAATATGGAGCATATGGAGGATGATTATGGCCATGGAGGTGATGATGATCATGATACGAGAGAGGAGGATGATCATGAGATAGGAGATACAAATATTGGAACTAAGAGGGGGGAAAAGAACAGAAGGAACCGGGATGAAAGAGAGGAAGAGCGAAGAAAAAAGAGAGGGATAAAGAAGAAAAGAGAGGAAAAAAGAGACGGGAAAGAGAGGAAAAGAGAGATAGAATATGATTATGCTTATGCATGAGCATATGAGCATATGCTCATGCACAAGCATATAAGCATAAGCATATACAAATGCATATGCTTATGAAAAGAGAGAAAAGAGGATCAAAGAGAGGAAGAGAGGATGAAAGAGTGGAAGGAAAAGAGAGGAGAAAAGAGAAGGAAAAGAGAGAAAAGAGAGAAGGAAAAGTGAGGAAAGGAGAGGCAAAAGAGAGGGGAGGAAAGCATAAGCATACAAAAAAGAGAGAAAAAGAGAGGGGAGAAAGAAGAGAAAATAAGAGGGGAGGAAAAAGGGAGGGAAAGAGAGGAAAAGAGAGGGGAGGAAGAGTGAGGGAAAGAGGGGGGGAAATAGGGAGGAAAAGAGGAAAAGAGGGGAAGAAGAGGAAATAAGAGAGGAAATAAGAGAAGAGAGGGGAAGAGAGAATTCCTACACCCATAACTACAGCTAGTGCTTAAGGCGCTAGCTACAAGCCAATGCAATCATGAAGATAAAAATAAAAAAAGAGGGGTAGCCGCTTTCTTACCTGGGAAAATCCCGCTCAAAAGAGGAGGTGTTTCGTGTACTGGCCCTACAAAAGAGAGGAAACATACCATTTTTTAGATAACTAACTAGTGAAAGGAGAAATTTGGAGAACCAAATTTCCAAGGGCATTGGATTAAGGGGACAAAGAGAAGCCTACAAACAATGAGAAAGCATGAAAGGAAGGGAAAGTGAAAGTAGCGAAATACCAAAAAAAGAAGAGGTGAGCCTTCTTTCTTTCACCAAATCTCATTGTTGGTCCTTCAACTCTGCAAATCAAGCATGAGAATTAGCACATGGGATTAACAATGCAAGGAGAAACATGCTTCAACACTCACAAAACAAAATCTCATAGAAAAGCCTACAATGCTTAAATAGACACACCTTCTTGAAAAACGTCCTTCCACATGAGCAGAGAGGGAGAAGGGTGGAGAGGGAGAACAAGTGCTGGGAGAGGGGCTGGGCAAGGGTGAGGAGTGTGGGGAAGAGATTGGAGGAAAGTGAGGGCGCCGAATATAACGAAGGAGGAGAGTTTTTTGCTTTTCCCGCAATAGAGTTATGAGGGGTAGCGATGCTTTTTCTAGTGTCGGTATATACCGGCGCTGCTCCGTCAGTATATACCAACTCTGTATATCCTTCAAGCATCAGTATATACCAATGGAACAAGGTATAACATCGGTATATACCGATAGTACAGGGCATAAAATCTAGCAATAAGCATAAAAGCTCATGCAGGGTGGCTTTTTTTTTGGATGTTGAGTGGATTTTCTTGCATTTTGTGTTGTGATTTTGGAGGTGTGCAGATGGAAGGGACGTGTGAAAGCTCATCAGATGATGCTCCAATGCCCCAAAGCATGGAGTGGCTTATGAAGAGGTTGTATTTTCATTGCACTCATCGCAAGCGAGAGGTACAACATCAACGCCATATTGTCATGTGCCACTTGCGGATGTATGGGGAGAGCCCGCACTAGTACCAACCATTGGTGGTGCACATGGTGATGGATCATTGGTAATTCAATGCTATTTGAGTTCGCGATTAATATTGCATATGTACTTTACACAAAACCTTGAGACTGGATCTCATATTTACATGAAACCTTGAGACAGGATGAGGAGGGTGGCAAGGGAACACACCAGTACCAACCATTGGTGGTGCATGTGGTGATGGATCATCAGTAATTCAATGCTATTTGAGTTCGCGATTGATATTGCATGTGTACTTTACACAAAACCTTGAGACTGGATCTTATATTTACACGAAACCTTGAGACAGGATGAGGAGGGTGGCAAGGGAATGCATATACCATCACACTTTGAGTAGGAGGATAGTCTCTTGGATGTGCCAGATGATGACAAGTGTATGGTGGACATGATGGATTTTATTTTTAGGGGCACTATATCACATGTACACATGATGTCAGACTCTGAGGCCAATATGCGAGAGTTACAATCAACACGGTTGTATGAGGGTGCTGGGATGTCAAAACTACGGGCTTGTCTCTTAATCTTGAATCTGCAAGTAAAGTATGGGTGGTTATAAGTGTCTCGGCCTTAATGAGGCTCGCTCTTGGATTTTTTTATCTCATAATTTTGATATTGTTTGTTTTGAGATTCATCATCGTTTCTCATTATTCAAAGCCTATGTATGTTTGTATTGCAATAGGTTGATCTAGAAGATGTTGCCTGCACCAAATACCATGCCCGAATTAAGAGATAAAGTGAAGAAGATGCTGACAATAGTGGGTATGGATTATGATACCATCCATGCTTGTTGTAATGATTGTATTCCCTTTCGTTGTGAGCATGGAGATTTGGCTAGTTGTCCGAAGTGTGAGGAACAACAATATAGAGATGACTTGCAGGGTGAGTAGATCCCAGCAAAGGTCATAAGACACTTTTCTATCATTGCTAGAATACAGTACATGTTTCGATGCAAATCCATAGCGGAGTTGATGACTTGGCATGCTACACATCATTCCATTGTTGGCACATTAAGGATTCCTGCAGATTGTGCTGCTTGGAAGCACACAAACAATCAGTTGTCAAACTTTGTGAGGGGGCCACACAACTTACATCTTGGGCTTGCCATGGATGGCGTGAACCCTTTCGGGTTACTCTCAACATCTTGGTCGACATGGCGTTTAGTCTTAGTGAATTACAATATCCCACCATGGCTAAGAATAAAGAAGGGACACCTCATGCTTGCACTGCTTGTGCAAGGAAAGTACAAGGCTAAAATGATGTACATGTCACCTTTGATCGAGGAGTTACAAATCTTATGGAGAGGCATATAGGTCTTTGATATTTCCAGAGACATACCAATGACATTTTGGTTAGGGGTATCTTGATGTGGACCATGCATGACTACCCAAGATATGGAGAGTGTGCAGCTATGTGGTTGTGTCTTTACATGTATAATGATACTTTTATGACTCTCTTTCTAGCAGATGTCTTATACTAACACATTCATGCACACATGCAGGACTTGAAATAAGTGGGTACCATACTTGTCTTGACTGTGGAAATGGTTTGAGTGCGCTTGCACAACACTCCAAACATATGAGGAAAATGGTTTATGAAGGTCATGCTCGATACCTTCCGATGGATCATCTCACGTGTGAAGGCCAACTTGCTCCACCACCACCATATTTGAAGGCAAGTGACTTGATTCATGCTTGGAGGGCAAATGGAGAGGAGCCTCTTCCTAGTATGAAGACGCTATCCATCTTTCACGAGCTTCCTTATTGGGGCTGGTTACAAATCAATCATCTCTTGGAAGACTTGCGCACCATGAATAGGATGCCTCATTTGTGGCCCCAAATCCATTTTCATAAAGTTGTCCTCCCGAAAGCAACATGGATTCTCTCCAAGAGAGAGGAGGCAGCGGTCAAGGCAGACATTGCCTCTTTTCAAACACCTACAAGATACATGTGTTGCTTGAACGGAGCATTTTCAAAGGATAATAAGCTTAGTGGACTCAAGTCCCATGATTGACAAAAGGCCTTACAAGTATCCTAAGATGTAGGATTAGTGTACCGATAATCATGATGTGTTAGTGTAAGTATGATTATGCTATATTATTGACATGATGCACAACAACACAAAGCAGCTATAGACGCGCTTGATAGATGTGCAAAATAACAGGCGTGTCTATAGGCATTGCTTGAATAGAGAAATAATGGGTGTGTCTAATAGCGCGTCTAATAGCTTGTCTATTTGCACGTGTATTGACACGTCTATTAGCGCATCTACACTGAGAAAATACGGGCCCATCTAACATTGCGTCTATCAATGGGTCTATTTGTGCATGTATTAGCGCATCTATTAGTGCATCTACACTGCGAATTAGACACGTATTTAGATGCAAAACAGAGAATACAGAAAGTGAGATTTTGGTATACATCACTGCTTTCCAAACATTGCCCATGATTACCAAAGCACATAATTTTAACAAAAATCTCAATGCTTTTTTGCAAGCCCACATATACAAGAATTAAGTGAGGTGAGAAGAATGAGACAATATGTAAAATAGTTTTGTCAATATCGATGATGGGCTATGGTTCAATCTCATCCTCAATGAGATCAACCCTTGCCAAACTGTCTACTTCAAAATCCAAACAAGTGTTTAGATCTTCAAATGCATTCAACTCACTACTACTTGTGCTACTCATGTGCTCATCATCGAAATCAGCATCACCAAGGGTAGGCTCGTCCTCACAGGTAATGGCCTCAATATCTGTATCTCCTATCTCATGATCATCCTCCTCTCTCATATCATGGTCATCATCACCTCCATGGCCATGAGCATCCTCCATACGCTCCATATTAGTAAATGTACTATACATCACTTTGGAACGTGGCATAATATGTATGACATGCCACCATCTATTATTATCCAC
Organism: Dipteris shenzhenensis; assembly: GCF_047967505.1. NCBI lineage: Eukaryota > Viridiplantae > Streptophyta > Polypodiopsida > Gleicheniales > Dipteridaceae > Dipteris > Dipteris shenzhenensis. The sequence goes on from NC_141611.1 coordinate 37,123,775, forward strand.
CATTCGTTGATAGACAACCTACTTCAAACACAAATACAATCATGTTATTTTCCTTGCATCGAAGGTATCAAATATTTAAAAGTGAGTATTTTTATATGTGTGCACAGTACCTATTCCCATTGTTGCAATAGTACTAGTGTGTCCTTCCTACTTTGCCAAAACTTTGTGGAGTCAATAGTTACAAAGCCACTTGCATGGCGTTTGATTATTGCATTAGGGCCTCTTTCCACCACGTCCTTAAACCACTTTACATCCAAAACATACACAAAGGAGCATTGAAAGTCAAGCTTAATAATATCTTGGATTATGCCACAATAATCATCCATGGCTCCATTGGCTCCCTCAAAGCTAGCAATGACGCCGCAATCTTGTGTGTTTCTGTTATCATCAATCTGTTGTGTTCGAAAATGCTTGCCCTCACACCATATAGCATTGAACATAGTGCACTACACCAAAAAATAATCAATCAAATAAGCAATTTAAATTATTGAAAGCTCCTAACTTATGCATAACATTCTATATACCGACCTTGCTCATGCATCCCCTAGCATACTCCCATTCTTTGATTGTGATATGCACCCCTCTTCTTTCTCTACTTTCTCCATTTTGTCAAGTAGCCAATCCACATGAATATCCTTTGGAAGTTCTCTTAGATACTGAGGGTATGGCACACGAGATCTGTGGTGTGTATGAAAGAGGGCCCTTTCTTCTTGTCTTCTTGCCTTTGCATCCTCGTATCTTATCACCCATCTTTTCATCACATCACTATTAAGCAAGCAATAGAGGTTGATATTATTAAGCAACTCCGTGTCTATTACTTTGTTGCACCCTTTCCCTTTAGGCACAATAGAGGTCATCCTTAGGTCTTCATCATCTCTCCATAGTCGTGGGAGAGAGCTATCCACATCAACAAGAAACTCAAAAATATATACAAGTGACTCTTGTACCAACCAACCCTCGGCCATGCTACCTTCGAGTCTTGCATTTTGTCTCACAAAGCCCTTCAAGGTCTTCATGAAGCGCTCGAGGAAGAAATATAATCATCGTGCATGTATAGTACCGCATATAGCAATCTCATCCACCAAATGCACTATGAGATGTAGTTGGCTTATGAGAATAGAACGTGGAAATGTCTCCTCCACTAAACAAACCACCTCCACTGACATAACTGGAGCATTCTCAAGCATGGTGGGATCTATTTCCTTTGAGCTCACATACCTAGAAATGAAAAAGTACACCATATTAGCAATATGAGCACCTTGCATGGAGCATTGATATGCATCATATTTTGTATCATGTGAAGTACCTCACAAGCTCCCCATCTTGTAAATACAATCCTTCACGTCCTTCGATGCACTACGAGAAATGCTAGTAGGTAGTATGAACTGAACACAAAAGGAGGTGGTTGATTAGTTGCTTATAAATTACTCACAAATTTGAAAGGAAAAAGATATTATGCACATAAAATACTTACATGGAGCATCTTGTGCCAATCATGAGATTTCAAGCCATATAATTGCTCTATACCTCTTTTCTTGCTCTTTGTAAAGGCCCCCTTCAAACACCTCATGCATCCAGTGGGGGAGTATGAATTGTAGTAATAGCGCGCCGCTTCACCGCCGCCATCTCTAGCTTTGATAACCTCCACGATGCACGAGGTAAAAAACACGCCCATTTGGTCTCTCTTATGGCCAACCTTCATGCATCCTCCCTGTGGTACGTAGATCCTCCCTTATGATTGCAGATGCTCATGTCCCATTCAAATGCTCCCAAATGGTAGATGCCACATTCTTGAAGATATGCATGGGATCAAGCAGGTGATTGATCTAGAGGTGGGACCAATATGGTAAACGATAAAAGATGGAGTATCTAAACAAAAGCTAATGTTAGCGGGCAATCTTTATTTCTAGCCAATATAGCACACAATAGTTCTAAACCCTTACCGGCTCATGCCAAGTGGTGGAGGAGTCATGTAGCCGTCCCAAATTCTCATCCAATCTATCGCAGTGAGTAATTGTGAGAGGACTTCATTCCAAGGGGCAACATATCTAGGATGATCAGGTGGGAGAAATCGATGGTGATTCTCATAGATGACCTTATTCAATGCATCTTCCCATGAGGCAACAAGCAAAGGACCACAAACAGGACATGCATGGTAACCCGATGTAGTGAGACCTGAACAATAGACGCAATTAAGAGATGAAGGTGGGTTTAGGGTGCCACATCCTTTGCCTACTCATAATTAGAAGTGCAATGCTTACCTGAACACTTGCCATAGCCTGGGAAGTCATGCATCGTCCACATCAAGATTGCTTTGCAGTTGAAATCTCATGACGAGGGAGGCCTGCTCACATCATGCACCTTGATACCTCTCCAAAGTATCTCTAGCTTGTCAATCAAAGGCTCTAAATAAACATCAGGATTTTTGATTTTATCTTTCCCTAGAATTAGAAGGGATAACATAACATGTCCTTTCTTAATCACCATAGAGGGTGGAAGATTATAATTCACCAATATCACTGGGCCATACACTGTAAGAGGTGCTTTTGAGAACAAATGGGTTCACACCGTCCATACCCAATCCAAGTCTCAAGCTCCTAGGTTCTTCCTTGAAGCTTGGCCATGTGTCTTCAATATGCTTCCATGTAGGAGTGTCTACGGGAGTTCTCCACTTGCCATCGGTTGATCGATGGGAGGAATGCCATGACATGAGCTCTGCAATGGATTTGTACTTAAACATATGTTGGATGCGAGGGATTATGGGAAAATGTCGCAGAACCTTACGAGGCATATCCAAAGTTTTGAGATCTGCTCTATATCTTGCCTCTCCACAAGTAGGACACTCTCTTGCATCCTTATGTAGTCCATGAAACAAAATGCAATCGTTGACGCATGCATGGATGTGCTTGTAATCTAATCCTCCAAGCGAGGTCACATGTTGCCTTGCCATATCTCTTGAGGTCGGTAATTTATTCTCCCTTGGAATCATTTTACACAACATCTTGCACATGAAGACCATAAATGAGGAAAAGCATTCGAGTAATTGACCCACTAGCATAATTCACCATGTTTTGCAAAATAGACTTTAAAGCTTACTTGAGTAATGCATTCAAACTTACATTGCTCCATCCATAGATGGTTTGCAAGTTTAGTAACTCAAGGGAGGCATGTAGAACAGAGAATGAGCACCCCTTAAACAGTGGAGTCGATGCTGCAGTAAAAAGATCGTCCTGCTCCATGCTATCATCCCTCCCTTCGGATTGATGGACATATAAATCCTGCACCATATCATCAAACACCTCCTCCTCCAGGGCTTCATGAGGTAATGGTGGAGGGCTACTATCACCATCACTCCATGCATCCGTAACGGTCCCTCTTGAAGATCCCACCTCATATCGTTGATGTTTCGCCTCCTCACGATGAGCATAGGGCAACATATGCGGGTGTGGCACTGCATCCTGTATCAAATTCAAACGGGATCATAACTCTAACATATGAACACCCATAGGTATCTCAATCAACCTTTTTTTTAAAACACTTACCATGTTTACGGTCGCATCCCATTTTCCATACTTTGAGATGTGATTGAGTGTAATCCTGCGTGCACGATACATGTTTCCTCGACATCGATCACACATACATCTGCTCCAACCACATTTCGCGATGGTGGATACAGAGGGATTCATTCTCACTGGAGCTACTTGTTGAAGATGAAGACATCCTATAAATAACCAACCCAAAAAATTTGCTCTTGTATCAAATATTTAATCTTAAATCTCTGTAGTGCATCTAATGCCATGTCTAAAACCACGTCTATCTATTCTATGGTGCACGTCTATAGGCACGTCTAAAACCACGTCTGCTCTATGTATTTAGACATGCAATTACACGTGTATTTAGATGCATGTATAGATGTACTATTAGATGCGCTTACAAACGCGGTTTTCAAATCTACTTTTAGCATGCTTGTTTTGCTTTTCTTCACATACCTTAAGCTTCACAGAGCTTGCTTTGCTATTAACAGATCCACAGTTCCGAGCACCCACACTTATCTCCAGGCACCCACATTTACTTCCAGGCTTACACAATCTCCAAGCACACAAGAGAAGAGGGTGAAGAAGGAAGAGAAGAAAGAGAAGCAAAGGGTGAATGAGGAAGAGAAGCAACTTTGAAGAAGAACAAGCAGCTTCCATACCTCTATCCAAGGTAAGCCTCTTTACGGTTGATCTTCTTCGAAAGTTTCTCTCTTTGGATTTGTCCTTTGTCGTATCCAAGAAACGAATGTTTTTGGTATCAGTGTTGCGCTTTTGTGTCGGGCGCATGTCCTTTTCGAGTTTTTAGAATAGTCCGTCTGTCGGAGCGCATCTATAGACACGTCTGAGAGTGCATTTAAACCACATCTACGAGCACATCTATAGACGCGTCTACTCTATTTTTAGAAATAGATAGCCGTGTCTATAGATGCGCTGTTATACGCAAAAATAGACATGCTTCTCAGATGCATTTATAGATGCGCTCCGATAGTTTTAGACCCTTCCCTTCCCTTCTCTTCTCTTTCCTTCCCTTCCCTTCTCTTCCCTTCCCTTTCCTTTCCTTTCTCTTTCCTCTTCCCTTTCCTTTTCCACCTCCACTTCCAAGAAAAGGATTTGCCTCTCTTTTCTTCTCTCTTTTCCTATATTTGCCTCTCTTTCCTTCTCTCTTTTATCCTCTCTTTCCCTCTCTTTTCGTGGTAATTTTTCTCTCTTATCTCCTCTCTTTTCCTCTCCTTTCTCCTCTCTTTTATTCCCACTTTTTCTCTCTTTTTCTCCTCTCTTTTATCCCTACTTTTTCTCTCTTTTTCTCCTCTCTTTTCCTCTCCTTTCTCCTCTCTTTTCCTCTCTTTTCTACTCTCTTTCCTTCCCTCTTTTTCTCTCTTTTTCTCCTCTCTTTTCCTCTCCTTTCTCCTCTCTTTTCCTCTCTTTTCTACTCTCTTTCCTTCCCTCTTTTTCTCTCTTTTTCTCTTCTTTTTCTCTTCTCAGCTCATCAATAATCTTCTTTTTTTCTTTTTTCCAGTTCATCATGTGGCCAGGAAGCTCTTCAAGCTCACCTGATCTTCGGGAGACCATCTTTTGGGAGTTATATAACCTTTTGGGGCACCCTCCCAGTCCTGGGGAGTTATATGGCTACATGAAGGATACTCTAAACACCCCCCAGGAGTCGGCACTACAGACTCTAGACCACCCCAACCCCACACTAGTTGAGATTACCCCAGTGGAGTCAACACAGCCCAACTAACTACACAGCCGAGCCCCTTTCCCCATCCTGTCTTATGCCCCTTCCCCCATGCCTTCTTATGCCCCTTCCCCCATGCCGTCAGGAGGTCCTTCTATCTCTCATAGCCATCGGCGTACTCTTGTGCAGTCGAGACTCAGTTCTCCAGCTATGAGTGATCCACGTAGTCCCATGCAGTCTCTAGCTACGAGTGGCTGGCGTACTAGCTCGACACGACACGGTAGCAGGCATAGTAGCAGGGAGAGCGGTGGGGGTCGATGCATGGCACAATGCTTTGGGAGGGGTGGTGGTGGGGACGAGGATGATTCAGATGATTTAGACGTGCCTCTGGGTGATGGTACGATCTTCTATGACATCACTCAGATAGGAGGCATCTTGATGGATGCACGGGGAAGGACATCATGGCCTTCATGCGCTCTGTAATTCCTAACAATTACAAAGATTGCTTTATCCACTACAAAGACCATCCAAAGAGGTTGGCTGATGAGACCCTTGCTACTGTTTGCTCTAGGTATCCTAGCCCCCCCATTGTTCAGTTCATAGATAAATGGGCCAAGTCAAAGATTGTTACGATACTTGGCAATAAAAGATCTTCGCTTAAGAGGCAGACACTAACGGAGCTTGCCAGGCTCGAGGGAGATCAACCACCAAGGGGCCCGCCCCACACTGCTCACAAGTGTGAGTGGAAGAAAGCAATGACGTCAGCGAGGGAGGAACCCAGTCTGCAGCACATGGAGGCACGAAGGATCCAAATGGAGCAATATGGAAGCGTGCATTTTGGAGCAGCGGGTGTTGAATTATGGGAGGCCCAATTTGTAAGTATCGATCTCAAATTATATTGTTTATGTAGTTTATTAGGAGGTTGTTTCTTTGTACTAACCCCTCCGCAAATTGTGTCATCTTGCAGCTTGATATCATGGGCAGGTATCCTAGTCCTGTCGAGACAGCCTACCATGGCCACCATCGCAGAGGAGATACATGGAAGCACTTCTATAATGACGGGTTGATTACTGAGGAGCAATATATCTGGGCTACTGGAGCGTCCCCCGAGGTATTTGCAAGTAATTAAATAATGTCAATATTATAAGTAAAGATTTGATTTTTCATACATTGATATATGTTGTCCCTTATTTACAGGCCCTTGCACAAGAAGACAAGGAAGGAGGCAGAGAAGGGAGTGCAAAAGGGAGCGTAGAAGGGAGCAAGGATGTGGAGAACTTAGATTAGTTGTAGAAGTAGTGCTAGCTACTCTTTTCTGTACTTAAAGCTACTGGCTTGGCTTCGTGCCTCTTGTATATACACTCCTCTTATTTTTGGTACTTGAAGCCATAGGACGTGGCTTAGGTTCGTGCTATATGTACATACAAGCACTTTTTGAGCTATGAATTTATATACTCTTTTTATTTTTTTGGCTTTTAATTTTCTTGTGCAACGTTCTATCAATTAATGCCTTGTGAACTAAACGTTTTAGAGTTGTAATTTTTTATTTGGAATTGTAATTGTCGGCTATAGAGGTGCTTGCAAGAGTGCTAATTAAAATGCAGTTGGCTGTAAGAATTGAATTACACAATGTGGAAATGGGATTCCTGTAACTACATAGCATACACAACAGACACAACATTTTGTTCAAGCACATAAAATTTAAAAAATATTATGTAGCGCGTCTATCAAACTGTCTATAAACGCATCTATATACACGTCTGTTTGTTCAAGGAGCGTCTATTTGCATGTCTATAAAAGCGTCTATAAGAGCGTTTATAAATGCATCTATACACATGTTTAACGATGCATCTATCTATTTTTTAAATTTTCTAGCAGAGCATCTATTTACGTGTCTATATGTGCATCTGTAGGCGCCTCTGTCTGCTATATAGATGCACCATTAGATGCAGGTCTCTAGACACGCAAATAGACATGCAAATAGATGTGCTAGTAAGTTTTTTTTAGTTGAGTAAACGCGTCTGTGTGCGCATCTGTAGGTGCTTTGTCTTGTTGTGATGTCTTTTTTGCTTGGATATATAGTTCATCCTCCCAATTACAGTGAAAGGGTGCTTATAAGAAGATGTTAAAAATGCTATATTCAACATCAGTGGTATTGTAAGGTATGCTTACTATCAACTCACATTGATTGCATTTTCTTCAATTTAAGTTGAATAATCTATAGACTAATTATGAATCTTACATGGGCACGTGAAATAGGTGGATATCTCAAAAAGAGATCTCCATATAGAGCATCAAGTAGGCTAGGGTGGACTCCATTGAAGCCGTATGCTTGCTTGAGAAGCACTTTCCCTTGAGCATTATGAAAACTCAAATGCACTTGTTTGTGCACATAGTTGATGAGGTGGCCATTGCAGGTACTGTTCATAGTCGGTGGATGTCTTTTCTTGAGTGATTTATGAAAACTTTTAAGGGATTTGTAAGACAGAGAGCAAGACCAAAAGCAAGCATGGCAGAGGGATGCCTTGTGCAAGACTCATTAGTATATATCACGGAGTTTCTTGCATCCATGGATCCTGATATGCCGCAGGCTTTGCATAACAAGGATGATGATCGCATCGTTGGCAAGGTTCCCCAAGGAAAAGGGATTGAAAGAAATATAAGTGAAGAGAAAATGGAGAAATTCAATAAGTTTTGTATCCTCAATAGCAAGGAGATGCAGAAGTGGATTGAGAGATATGAAGTGGCTAAAGTAGAAAGAATGAATGCAAGGATGAGATTCAGAGTCATGCACATGTGAGTGCAACCATATCCACAGGATCTCACCCTTCTTCCCACTCACATGTCACTTGATTGGCAACAACTGGCTCTACATAAAGCCAAACACAATGGAAAGACAATAAACAAGCGTGAGCGAGAATTATCATATGGATGTATGATGCATGTAAGTTTCATACCTCTTGATGTAATTAAGTTATTTGTGGCAATATATGCTATAAAATAGATGCATCCTCATTGTTTTAATGATGCTCTTTTGCAGTACAAAAAGTACAGTGCATTATGGTCATATGGATGACATTTTCACATGGAACACATCTATTCAAAGAGAGTCACATATGATTGTGGAGTCATGGCTAACTTCACCCAAGATAGCCAAGAAAGTGATTCAGATACCAATCTTCTCTCCTCGCAGTTGGATTATTGTGGGACCATACACAAAATGTGGGTGTCGATCAATTTCTTCAGAGATAGAAGATACCTCTCGTACCTTTCCCTTTTTCTTGCTCTTCCTTGTTGAGAGACCTTGCTGTAGCTCACGTCTCACCTTAGGGCTTAATGCTATTAGTTGAGGGAGTGTGATGCTCAAAGACTGATGAGCAAGATCTTGAACAACCAAATAGTCCTCTTGCCCTGAGCCGATGGAAAAATTCGAGGGTGACCACTTACTCCTGCGAGATCTTTTAGTCTTCTCTGTTGGTGGGTCTGCCATCTCAGCATCTGAGGGCTCTGAGAAGGACACCTTCTTCCTGGGGCGGCCCGGTCCACGGTTTAGAGAGGGGTCGGAGGTGGCACGACTTCTTTTCCTGAGGTCAAGGATCTCTACATCAGAATCCTTAGTGCCCGACTCACTTAGAAGATTCACCCTTGGAATATCGGGGTATTCTGTGCGATAATGACCCTTCTGGTCGCACTCGTAGCATACAACATTAGCACGGTCTCTTGGAGGGCGGTTGGCTTGATTTCTGATGCCCACCATCTCAAACCGAAGATCATTCAAGGCCTTGGCTAGGTCATTGACTCCAGGTTCTGTTGCAGGGGGGACCTCTTTAGTTGGAGGGGCCACGGGAGTAGAGAGGAGGGGGGCTCGTGGGCGAGGCTGGGGAAATCTTTGAGGCGGAGGGTGAGGATATCCACCTTGTTGAGGGTAAGCATCTAAGGGAGGACCATACATTTGAGGTGGAGGCGGTGGATACATCCCTGATGAGGGGTGGGGGTATGCCCCTGAGTTAGACCCCCCAGGTTGTTGTTGCAGGAATTGAGGGGGTTGCGGAGGGACAATCATCTTCTTTGAAGCAGGGTCAGACTGAACTTTATCAAACTTTTGAGAAATCTCATGTGCTAGCACCATAGTTTCTGGATTCTCCCATTTATGCTTGAGGCAGAATTCATCACTCGCTCCTGCTACAAGGTAGCCCATCACATGCTGAGTCATTCCAGCTCGAAACCCGACATTGTCCTCCTGTGTGGCAATCAAACGGTCCAGGAGCACGGCCACTCGATCCACATATCGACGTGACGTCTCACCTTCTGACTGCTTCAAGTTTGCCACCTGCAGGTACACATTCTCCGGCTCCACTTCTTTGTCGAAATACTCAATCATTGCTGCTGTCAACCTTGGCCAGCTTTGGCGAACATCTTCGGCTTGCTTCTCATACCACACTTGAGCCAAACCCTCTACAAAAGTGGGAAGAACCAATAGCCATCTGTCTTCAGTAAGAAAGTTGAGAGAAACACAATGGCGCTTGAAGGCCACAAGATACTCATTTGGATTTTCTTCTACCCGTCCACAAAACATGGGAATGTCAGCCATGCTTGGAAGATGGAAAAGAGGGGCTTATCTATGGACGAACAATAGTAAGAGGAAGCTTGAACTGAAAATCGGGTGAAGATACATCCAAAAAGCACACATAGGCAGGGTAGGGTGTGACTGGTGTAGTATGAAATATTACACGAGAAGAATCTTCAGCATAGAATAGCACATAGACAATATTAAAAGGACCAACCCTCATGATATCACATCGATCTTTACAAGCGAGGGTTAGAGGCGCGGCGTTCCATGAGGTTGTTCATCAAGGCAAACAAGAATGCCATGACAAATGTCAATAGTTGGAGAGCTTGCACATCACCTTCAGCTTCTTCCAGTTCTTGTAGTCACCATGCTATTTCTTCAAGGGGTGTGCGATCTGGCATCCTTCTTTTGAGCAATGTCTTTGAGAACCCTCCTGATGATCTTCCGAAGTCGGTGAACTCGTATCAAGTATGCCCAACACTTAGTTTCATGATGACCACAACCTTTGCATTCCTTACAAATGATCACCCTCCTTAGTGGCTTGCGGCTTTGTTGGGGTGGCGCTTCCACTCGCTTCATGCGTGATTGAAGTATAAGCTTCACGTGCCAAGAAATCAGCAACAAGATTTCGAGCTCGAGGGATATGCTGAATTTTTACCTCTTCAAATTGGTTGCAAAGTTCCAAAGCTTGTTGATATCGTGAAACCAAGCCTTTTCTCCGCACCTTCCACCTTCCACTAACTTGTTCACACACTAGTTGAGAATCTCCTTGCACCTCCAATTGCTTGGCATGATGTTCTTGTGCCTTTTGTAGCCCAAAAATGAGCACTGAGTACTCAGCTTGATTGCAAGTACTTGCGGGTGAAGACTTGCTGTAACAATACTCCTCGCCACTCGGTGAAGTGAGCTTCACACCCACGCCAGCCGCCTTGATCGAAGGTTTGTAAGCTCCATCAAATTGAAGAATCCAAGATGTCATCACACCAAGACTAAAATTCGGACATCCCAAGTTTCTCGGTAGTCCAAGATAGGTAAGAGGAGAGGGTGGGGAGAGTTCAATACTTGAGCCAAACGTTCAGCACCAGATAAACTTGCAATCCTTTGTTGATAGTTTATCTTAAGCCCAAAAAGAATTACAATTTGAAGCTCGAAATGAGGCACAAAAGGTTGGTTAGGTACAAATGGATTACTTGGTCGAAACATTACCAACCATAGCCGAGGCCTAGAAACCTTTGTAATGAGATTGTGAATAAACCATTCAGGACGAGCTTATCCCCAAGAATCAACAAGCAGATGCGCCAAATCTCACCCCAAGCTTGGGGAGCATCCCACCCTTCGATGAAGGACACCGTTTTAATTACCTCTGAAGCAGCAAGTAGTTCGATCACCACACAATAAGTAGAAGTAAAATGAAAATCCTCTCAGCGTATCAGTAGTTCTTCACCATGAATCATCCATAGTGTATCATTCCACCCGTCATCTCCTTCAATAATGCACTGGACAATCATCCGTTGAAGGTCGACATGAAGATCAAGGAAGACATCTCGTGCATTGGTAGCCGTAAGGTGAAGAGGAACAGGCACCAATTCCTTAAACGCATCGAAAAGTGACATAAATGTCCAGCCTTCTCGTGTGGCATGCATCCGTGAAGTGAGCTTGGAGAAGTTCTGAATCGGCGATCTAGCAAGAGATGTGGATAGAGCACATAAAATGAAGTATTTTTGCTTTTTATAGCAAGAGCAAACTCCCTACGGTTAGAGAGTTACAGTTCCCGAGATTTCAATATATGAAAAAAAATCATTACATTTTTACCACTTCCAACTTGTTGGCCCAATGATAAGACTTTCTTTTGTGAAGGGGGAGGTCTTGGGTTCCAATCCTACTCTTTAATAAAAAGAGAGGAGAGGAGAAAGAGAAAGAGAAAGAGAAGAGAGAGGGGGGGTGCAGAATCTGCTGTTACAATTTTGCAGGAGCTCAGAAAATTGCCCGTGACCAGAAGCTGCAGCAGTCCAGAGAACTCTCGCGCAGGTGAACGCAGAAACTATCTGCAACCAGAAGCTGCAGCAGTCCCGAAAAAAAACTGTCGCATAGGAGATGCACGTGCAGTAGCTTGGAAAGAGCACAGATGGTATAGTTTTGTAGATGTGACCCGTACGAGCAGAAGATTCGCCACTAGCCGTGGAGATTCGTATCCCAGCAGCCACACCAAATCTATTAGCCGGAAAAGAAACCGAGACCAGAGGCTAGAGGCTAGGCATGGCGACGCTCAAGGGTGATGGGGAAAAGGAGATCATGAGAGCGAACAGTTGTCATAGGAGGGAAAAAGGAATTAGAAATGGAGGGAAGGAAGAGGGAGACTATGACACAAGGGGAAAAGGAGAGGGGGAAGAGAAGCATGTACATGATAGGAGGAGGAATGTAGAGATGGAGACATCAAGGGAAGAGAACCATACTTTATTTGAAAGAAGGGATGAGAGGGAAATATCAAAATACTAGCTAGGTGGCTTTACAAGAATAAGCCTGTCTCATCAAGAAATAGCCCCTTCCTTTTATAGCCAAAAGAGGGGGTCTCTCCACATTAATGTATCCTCCCACATGCGTGGTGTGTGTGGAAAAGTCACCCATGTGGGCTAGGTGGTTATGCACTCTCAATTGTGTGCGACAACCCTTTGCCTCAATTTTCCACATAAATCAAGCCCCATATCTCAAGTCTATGATACTCCCTTGGTCTCTTTCCAATTTTATAATATGTTCAAACCTTTAGGAGGACAAGTGGAGGGTTGGCACAAGGAATCTTGCCACCTCATCCTACTTTCCCCATTATTTAACTTGCTCTCTTAGACCTTCTATACCTCCCCCACATGGGCCTATCCCATATGGAGGGAATAACTCAATATAATAGCCATCTCCACCTATTTTATATTGCTTCTCCCATGGACTTTGAGCCATATCTCACTAAATGCAGCCTAGGTGGAGGGGTGGCACATGGAGGAGCCATGCCACCTTGCATTTTATAATATTACTATCATGGATTATGTACAACACACCTTATGGGTCCTCTTACATGGAAGGGTGGCACATGGTCATGCCCTACCACCTCGACCTTGAGCCCTATGCACACCATATTTTATTATACTATTGCCACATATACAAACACACATACATATTAATGCCTTTTTCCTTAGACAATTTTATCCATAACAGTACATGCTATTGTATTTTTATTCTTTCAAAGGATCAAACATGTAGAAAAGAAAAGAAATCATCATTGGGAAACACTCTCTTTAAAGGTCGATATGAGGAAGAACACTCTTTGTAAAATGTTGGTATAGGAAAGTGTCTCAGAGTCATGATATACCGACCTTTTACACTTCTATGAAAGGTTGGTATATACCAACCATTTACAAGTCTGCTAAAGGTCAGTATATACCAAACATCTTAAACCCATTGTACGAACCGACGATTAGCGCACCGCATGCACACATCGGTGCTTTACCGTTGGAACAAGGCCCATGTATAGTAGTGTTAATGGAAGCCTCCATTGTGGGACACTTCTCACCAAAGTGAAAGGCCAAATTGTAAGAATTGTGGGCTAGGGATAAGATTCTAGAGTGAGCTTGACTAAGGATGTTATAGAAGGAGAACCTCACGTGACAACACAAGGGAGTTGAGCTCATGAAAGAGAATCTACGGCTAGTTGATTTAACTAGCTTGGAACCCTCTCTTATGTAGATATAAAACAGGGGGCCACACCATGGCAGCTAGAGAAAAAATCAAAGATCGAAGATAACACAACAACACAAAGCAACTATAGATGCACTTGGTAGACGTGCAAAATAGCAGGCGCGTCTATAGGCATTGCTTTAGTAGAGGAATTATGGGCGCATCTAAAAGCTCGTCTATTTGTGCATAAATTACCACGTCTACGTGTGCGTCTAACCTGAGAAAATACGGGCCCATCTAACATCGCGTTTATTAGCGCGTCTATTTGCACGTGTATTAGCGCATTTACACTAAGAATCAAACGCACATTTAGACGCATAGATAGACGCAAACCATAGAATACAGAAAGTGAGATTTTGGTGTACATCATTGCTTTCCAAACATTGCCCATGATTACCAAAGCAGATAATTTTTTGCAAGCCCACATATACAAGAATTAAGTGAGATAAGGAGAATGAGACAATATGTAAAATAGTTTTGCCAATATCAATTATGGGGCTACGATTCAATCTCATCCTCAATGAGATCAACCCTTGCCAAACTATCTACTTCAAAATCCAAACAAGTGTTTAGATCTACAAATACATTCAACCCACTACTACTTGTGCCACTCATGTGCTCATCGAAATCAGCATCTCGAATGGTAGGCTCATCCTCACAGGTAATGGCCTCAATATCTATATCTCCTATCTCATGATCATCCTCCTCTCTCGTATCACGGTCATCATCACGTCCATGGCCATGATCATCCTCCATATGCTCCATATTAGTAAATGTACTATACATCACTTTGGAACGTGGCATAATAGGTATGACATGCCACCATCTATTATTATCCACCATTGGTTGATAGACAACCTAATTCAAACACAAATACAATCATGTTACTTTTCTTGCATCAAATATTTAAAAGCAAGTATTTTTATATGTGTGCACAGTACCTGTTCACATTCTTGCGGTAGTACTAGTGTGTCCTTCCTACTTTGCCAAAACTTTGTGGAGTCAATAGTTACAAAGCCACTTGCATGGCGTTTGATTGTTGCATTAGGGCCTCTTTCCACCACGTCCTTAAACCACTTTACATCCAAAACATACACAAAGAAGCGTCAAAAGTCAAGCATAATAATATCTTGGATTATGCCACAATAATCATTCATGGCTCCATTGGCTCCCTCAAAGCTAGCAATGACGCTGCAATCTTGTGTGTTTCTCTTATCATCAATCCGTTGTGTTCGAAAATGCTTACCCTCACACCATATAGCATTGAACATAGTGCACTACACCAAGAAAAAATCAATCTTGGGGGGGTCACTATGTATAAACCCTCTATATCACGTGTGTTCAAGGCCTATATTTAAATCCCTTATCTGTAAATTTTTTCATTAATAAAATGTACCCCTTTTCTATACAAATCTATAAATTTTTTCCATGTAAATTTTAGGAACAAAAAATATCCTTCTGTTGAACTCACGTGATAGGGTTACACATGATGAGTGACCCCCCCGAGAAATCAATTAAATAAGCAATCTAAATTATTGAAACCTCCTAACTTATGCATAACATTATTCTATATACCGACCTTGCTCATGCATCCCCTAGCATACTCCCATTCTTCCATTGTGATATGCACCCCTCGTCTTTCTCTACTTTCTCCATTTCTTCAAGTAGCCAATCCACATCAATATCCTTTGGAAGTGCTCTTAGATACTGAGGGTATGGCACACGAGATCCGTGGTGTGTATGAAAGAGGGCCCTTTCTTCTTGTCTTCTTGCCTTTGCATCCTCGTATCTTGTCACCCATCTTTTCATCACATCACTATTAAGCACGCAAAAGAGGTTGATACTATTATGCAACTCCGTGTCTATTACTTTGTTGCGTCCTTTCCCTTGAGGCACAATAGAGGTCATCCTTAGGTCTTCATCATCTCTCCATAGTCGTGGGAGAGAGCTATCCACATCAACAAGAAACTCAGAAATATATACAAGTGACTCTTGTACTAACCAACCCTCAGCCATGCTACCTTCGGGTCTTGCATTTTGTCTCACGAAGCTCTTCAAGGTCTTCATGAAGCACTCCAAGAAGAACAACCATCGTTCATGTATAGTACCGCATATAGCAATCTCATCCACCAAATGCACTATGAGATGTAGTTGGCTTTGAGAATAGAACGTGGAAATGTCTCCTCCACTAAACAAACTGCCTCCACTAACATAACTCGAGCATTCTCAAGCGTGGTGGGATCCATTTCCTTTGAGCTCACATACCTAGAAATGGAAAAGTACACCATATTAGCAATATGCATTCAAACTTGCACGGAGCATTGATACGCATCATATGTAGTATCATGTAAAGTACCTCACAAGCTCGCCCATCTTGTAAATATAATCTTTCACATCCTTCAATGCACTACATGAAATGCTAGTAGGTAGTATGAACGGAACCCACGAGGAGGTGGTTGATTAGTTGCTTATAACTATTCACTCACAAATTTGAAAGGAAAAAGATATTATGCACATAAAATACTTACGTGGAGCATCTTGTGCCAATCATGAGATTTCAAGCCATATAATTGCTCTACACCTCTTTTCTTACTCTTTGTAAAGGCTCCCTTCAAACACCTCATGCATCCAGTGGGAGTACGAATTGTAGTAATAGCGCGCTTCACCGTCGCCATCTCTAGCTTTGATAACATCCACGGTGCACGAGATAAAAAAACACGCCCATTTGGTCTCTCTTGAGGCCAAGCTTCATGCATCCTCCCTGTATCTCTAGCTCATCAATCAAAGGCTCCAAATAAACATCAGGGTTTTTGACTTTATGTTTCCCTGGAATTAGAAGGGACAGCATAACATGTCCTTTCTTACCAGCCATAGAGGGTGGAAGATTGTAATTCACCAATACCACTGGCCATACACTGTAAGACGTGCTTTTGAGACCAAATGGGTTCACACTGTCCATACCCAATCCAAGTCTTAAGCTCCTAGATTCTTCCTTGAAGCTTGGCCATGTGTCTTCAATATGCTTCCACGCAGGAGAGTCCGCGGGAGTTCTCCACTTGCCATCGGTTGATCGATGGGAGGAATGCCATGACATGAGCTCTGCAATAGATTTGCACTTGAACATATGTTGGATGCGAGGGATTATGGGAAAATGTCGCACTACCTTACGAGGCACGTCCAAGGTTTTGAGATCTGCTCTATATCTTGCCTCTCCACAAGTAGGACACTCTTTTGCATCCTTATGTAGTCCACGAAACAAAACGCAATCGTTGACACATGCATGTATGCGCTTGTAATCTAATCCTCCAAGAGAGGTCACGTGTTGCCTTGCCATATCTCTTGAGGTCGGTAGTTTATTCTCCCTTGGAAGAATTTTACATAATAGCCTGCACGTGAAGACCATAAATGAGGAAAAGCATTCGAGTAATTGACCCACTAGCATAATTCACCATGTTTGCAAAATAGACTTTAAAGCTTACTTGAGTAATGCATTCAAACTTGCATTGCTCCATCCATAGATGGTTTGCAAGTTTAGTAACTCAAGGGAGTCACGTAGAACAGAGAATGTGCACCCCTCAAACAGTGGAGTCGATGCTGCAGTAAAAAGATCATCCTGCTCCATGCTATCATCCCTCCCTTGATGGACATATAAATCCCGCACCATATCATCAAACACCTCCTCCTCCACAGCTTCATGAGGTAATGGCGGAGGGCTACTATCACCATCACTCCATGCATCCGTAATGGTCCCTCCTGAAGATCCCACCTCATATGGCTGACGCTTCGCCTCCTCACGGCGAGCATAGGGTAACATATGCAGGTGTGGCACTACATCCTGTTTCAAATTAAAATGGGATCATAACTAAAACATATGAACACCCATAGGTATCTCAATCAACCTTAACTTACAAATCCTTACCCTGTTTACGGTCACATCCCATTCTCCATACTTTGAGATATGATTGAGTGTAATCCTGCGTGCACGATACATGTTTCCTCGACATTGATTGCACAGACATTTGATTTTTTGCTCCAACCACATTTTGCGATGGTGGATACGGAGGGATTCATCCTCACACTAAAGATGAAGACATCCTACAAACAAACAACCCACCAAATTTGCTCTTCTTCAAATGTTTAATTTAAACTCTGTGTCGCATCTAAAGGCACGTCTAAAAGCACGTCTACAATCACATCTAAAGGTGCATCTAAATGTGCATCTACACTGTGTCTTTAGACGCACCTATAGATGCGCTATTAGACGTGGATATAGACGTGGCTTTTAAACCTACTTTTTAGCGCGCTCGCTTTGCTTTTCTTCACATTACTTATGCTTCGTACGGCTTGCTTCCTTCCTTATTAGTAGATCCATAGTTTCAATGCTTAAGAGGAAGGATCCCATACTTACTTCCAAGCTTACACTCAAGAGGAGGACACCCACACTTACTTCTAAGCTTAAAGGAGAGGAGGACGAACAAGGAGGAGAAGCAACTTTGAAATAGAAAGAAGAACCTTCCATACCTCTATCCAAGTAAGTCTTTTTGCAGTTGATCTTGTTTGAAAGTTTGCTCTATTTAGATTTGTACTTTCTCGTATCCAAGAAGTGCATGATCTGGGTATCAGTGTCACGTTTGTGTGTCGGGCGCAATGTCCTTTTCTACTTTTGAGAAATCCCGTCTGTCAGAGCACGTCTATAGGCGCGTCTCAGAGTGCATCTAAAAGCGCGTGTATAAGCACGTCTAAACGTGCGTCTAGTTGTTTGCAGACACATCTATAGACACTTTGCTAGACGCATCTATAGACGCGCTCTGACAGTAAGCCTGATGTCCCTTCCCTAATAGATTTTTTTCCTTTTTTCCAATTCAACATGTGGGTAGGAAGCGCTTCCAACTCACCTGATCCCCGAGAATCTATTTGGAAGGACTTATGTAACCTTTTAGGGCATCCTCCTAGTCCTGCGGAGTTATACGGGTATATGATGGGTACTTTAAACACTCCCCAAGAATCGGCACTACAGACTCCAAACCACCCCACAGCGCCTGAGATCACCCCAGTAGAGTCAGCACAACTGTCTTATGCCCCTTCCTATGCCGTCGAGACTCGGTTCTCCAGCTATGGGTGGTCAGCGTAGTCCCATGCAGTCTCCACCTACGAGTGGCCAGCGTACGAGCTTGACATGATAGGGTAGCAGGTGTAGTAGCAGGGAGAGCGGTGGGGGATGCATGGCACAGTGCTTTGGGCCATGTGGCGGTGAGGAGGATGATGATTCAGATGATTTAGACGTGCCTCCGAGTGATGGTACGATTTATTATGACATCACTCAAACAAGAGGCATCTTGATGGATGCGCGGGGGAAGGACATCATGGCCTTCATGCGCTCTGTAATTGCTAACAATTACACAGATTGCTTTATCCACTACAAAGACTAGCCAAAGAGGTTGGCTGATGAGGCCCTCGCTGTTGTTCGCTCCAGGTATCCTAACCCCCCCAATCGCCAATTCACAAATAAATGGGCCAAGTCAAAGATTGTTACGATACTTGGCAATAAAAGATCTTCGCTTAAGAGGCAGGCACTAGCAAAGCTTGCCAGGCTTGAGGTAGGTCAACCACCAAGGGGCCCGCCCCACACCACTCATAAGCGTGAGTGGAAGAAAGCAATGAAGTCAGCGAGGGAGGACCCCAGTTTGCAGCACGTGGAGGCACGGAGGATCCAGATGGAGGAATATGGAAGCACGCATTTTGGAGCAGGGGGTGTTGAATCATGGGAGGCCCAATTTGTAAGTATCGATCTCAAATTATATTGCTTATGTAGTTTATTAGGAGGTTGTTTCTTTGTACTAATCCCTCCGCAAAGTGTGTCGTCATGCAGCTTGAGATCGTGGGCAGATACCCTACTCCTGTGGAGACAGCCTACCATCGCCACCATCACAGAGGAGATACATGGAGGCACTTCTATGATGACGGGTTGATTACTGAGGAGTAGTATACCCGGGCTACTGGAGCGGCCCCCGAGATATTTGAAAGTAATTAAATAATGCCAAAATTATAAGTAAAGATTTGATTTTTCATACATTGATATATGTTGTCCCTTGTTTACAGGCCCATGCACAAGATGATGAGGAAGAGGAGGAAGGAGGCACAGAAGGGAGCGCAGAAGGGAGCGTGGAAGGGAGCGAGGACCTGGAGAACATAGATTAGTCGTACAAGTAGTGCTAGCTACTCTTTTTTGTACTTAAAGCCACTTGCTTGGCTTTGTGCCTCTTGTATATACACTCCTCTTATTTTTTTGTACTTGAAACCACATGACGTGGCTTAGCTTCGTGCTATATGTATATACAAGCACTTTTTGAGCTTTCAATTTTATTGCGTTTTCGAGTTGTAATGTTTTATTTGGAATTGTAATTAAAATGTAGTTGGCTGTCAGAATTGAATTACACAATGTGGATATGGGATTCTTGTAACTATATAGCATACACAACATACACAGCATTCTGTAAAATTTTAAAAATAAGAAATTAAAGTGGGTCTATCAGTGCATCTATAAACGCGTCTATATACGCATCTGTCTGTTCGACTTGCATCTATATTTGTGTCTATAGGCGCGTTTATAAGCGCGTCTATTTATGCATCTAACTGCGCATCTATATGCATGTGTGTCTAATATATAGACGCGTAATTAGACGCGGGTCTCTAGATGCGAAAATAGACACGCAAATAGACGCACCCGTAAGTTTTTTATTTAGTTCAGTAAACGCGTTTGTGCGTGCGTCTATGGGTGCTTTGTCTTGTTGTGTAAGATCTTGGTAACTCAAGGAGTTTGTAGATTCCATAAGATACAAAAATCCACAGAGGTCAAGGAACCTATAGAATCCATAGACTTTGTGATTCAAGAGAGAGCGTATTGACTTCAAGGAGTCTACAAAAGCCTAGGGAATCTACTAACTCACAAATTCTAAGCTAATCATCAAAATCTAAGGCTATGATGTGAGGAATTTCTATAATCTAAGGAATTCAAAAAAAAAAGCAACTAGCTGTATAAATATTTATAAGTTGTATAAATAAATATTTATTTAAAAGTACATTATAAAACAACCTAAAGGTATGCAGGTTTTTTCTTAACACCATAGTAGAAATGTACTACTATAATCGGATAAGAGAAATGTCCACTCAATATCCTCTCTCTCTCTCTCTCTCTTGTTTGTGTGTGTGTGTGTGTGTGTGTGTGTGTGTGTAAAGAGAAGGGGGGTTTGGGGTGATTCAATATCACAAATATTTTTTATAAGCCAAGAATTTTATACTTTAGCTTTTAGGGCCGTGAGTAATATTCACCAATAGCACAGCCTACATAACTAGCTCACAAGTCACTTTGACCACTGCCTCCATCGGAAGCACTACAATTATAATCACTAATAGCCTTTAGAAAGCTAGCATATCACATTTTTGCATCCTTTATATGAGGTAAAGGCCATGTCACTCTTTTTTTATTTGTAGCTAATCGATGACCATGCTGTTGACTCCATTTGTGGTTCTAAATTATTAAATGATCCTCTTTGTTTACTATTGCTAGATTGGAGAACTACCCAATTGGATATGAGTAAAAGTTCAAAACTAAGGGGGAAAAGGTTTGAGCTAGGAGCATGCACTATTCCAAATTACATTGATTTCCTTTTCATTGAACAAATACTATGAGTAAGACACTAAGTGACACGAAAGAACTCATGGCTTAGAATCGATGCATATTATATTGTTATTGAACTTAGATGATACTTGTAGACCTTGGATAGCCATATCACAGAAAGTTTTATCATTGGAGCTGAGAATGATAAATCAATAGTGATAATATTAATTCCTTTCAAACTAAGTCATCAATTACATTAAAAGTACTCATTGTGTGCACATGGTTCCAACATCCTCTTTTGCTTCACGTGGCCTTCCCATGGGTCCATGGCTTACCCAACATTCTGAATTGATGCAAGAGCATTATCCATGTGTAAAACTCAAAGTCACATTATTTGTTTAGGCTTATGCAGCAAGGACAAAATTCAACATTTGCATGGAAGCTAGAACTTTGCCTTGACTGCAATTACAAGATGACCTTGTTATTTAAAGGAAATACATCATTTAGGCAAGAGGTGCATTCGTCACTCGTTATAATTGGCGCCTGCAAAATTCAAACTAGATTTGTAGATCACACGGTTGGTATAGTAGTTCCTGAGATACTCTCCAAAGAGGTAGTCTTTGAAAAGGTT
Source organism: Dipteris shenzhenensis (assembly GCF_047967505.1). NCBI lineage: Eukaryota > Viridiplantae > Streptophyta > Polypodiopsida > Gleicheniales > Dipteridaceae > Dipteris > Dipteris shenzhenensis. The sequence goes on from NC_141611.1 coordinate 37,145,528, forward strand.
CTTGTCACTCAGCAAGGCAGGACGGGGGCTGATCTTAGTACCTCCTTTGGGCCGAGGCTTGCAGCTAAGGTCATTCTGGCTCTGGTGCGGTTGACCACGGCTCTGTGCTCCACGCTCTTGTACTTCCCGTTAGTCAAAACCTGCACACGATATCTTAGAATTATCCAACTTCCAAGAACTCTCCTACATTAAAAAAACGTTCTTGCTTCTATGTGCTTGGAACATGACTACAATGTACATTGCTAGCCAAGGCCTGCTGAAGCTGAGTGCGGAGCATGACTACATTGCTAGCCAAGGCACCATAAACTAAACGGTTGGGCAGTCCGACAAGGGAAGGCAGGCTTAGAACCTCGGTCTGATCAGCTACGTTGACGATGAATGCGTTGGGAACCGGGTTGGCAGATATCCATTTATCGCCCTTCCTGATTTGCAAGCCTGGCACTTCATCTGGCATTTGGATAGTGAGACTTGCGAGATCGGAGTGGGCGCTTATGTCCAAGACCACACTCGGGTCTGGACAGGGCGGGTAGAAATTGATGGACATTACAAGACGCTCAAGTCCTGGCAGCGCAGTTTTCATATACTCGCTAGTCAAACCTAGGCTCTCGAAAATGGCCTCGTACAGTGCAGCACCCAGCTTCTCCATTTTCGTTCTGTACTCCTGAAGATCCTCTCTGAAACCAGGCGATCAAGTAGCAAGAAGTTTGTTGACAATCAAGAATTATGTGAGAACTAACTAATTTGTGTAAAATCGACAACTACGTAATTTCTTTCCCAGTTTATGATATCTTGTAGATCTGTCGTAAGATGTACTGCAATCCGTCTGGCTTCTGGTAATCTAACGTAAAAGGTACCTTAAAACTAGTGGCGCTTCTTCGAAACCATTGCATACCCCCGGACGACGGCGGATGATGACCCGTCCTTCCAGTGAGATGGCTGGCCTGGCGCAACATTGAAACCCGTGGTAAAGGTAACACCAGCGTCGGCATCGTGAGACGGGAGTTTCTTCTTCTCCTCTACGGGTAGATCGTAGAACCGTCCAACAGCCCTCCGGATCTTATCCATGTTCACCCCATGGCTAATTATCTGCGATAGCATAGCAGTGGGGGAGGCCATAAGTTACCTTCTTTTTTTTTTTTTGCATTGCGAGAAAAAAGCTACATGTATACCAATTCGTCTCCACGATTCAAGTAAGTGCACACACCTGGAAGAAACCCCACTCGATTTGCGCTACGATCTCTAGAATACCATTTAAATCAAACGATTTAAATCCCTTAGTGTTTAGAATTTCTCTCTCAAATGTTATGTGAGAGCCATGTAATGTTTGGGATATTTTAAGATAGGAGTGGTCTAATGCTAAGTGTCGGTATGGTGGGTTGGTGTAATATTGATGTTGCTTAATTGATCTTGACCACTACAAATTCGTGATCGGAGCATGCATACAATATGCATATTATTCCAACTTCATCTATACTACCTAATGTCCATTCTCTTTTTAATGATTGGAGATGTACATGGGCCTAGTGGTACATGAGTTACTGGCACAAGGATGGGTGGGATCATCTATCTATCACCACTTCAATGTTAGTACATGGTAGTCTACTATGTTACTACTTTTTTAGTCCTATGGTAGTGATATGTTAGTGCTATGTCAATACTTATGTCTGTATTTATTAGGACTATATTTTTAGTCTATTATTAGTCTCTCTCTCTCTCTCTCTCTCTCTCTCTCTCTCATTTGGAAAATTTATTGAATGATCGAGTTGTCTCCTCTCCCTTACAAAAAAGAGATTCTAAGGGCTTACCTAAAAAATGGAGCCAGAGGGACCCATGATGGTGGTATTTCCTTCCCAAATGAGCATTGTTATCATCTCATCTTACATGAAAATTAATTGTAGCATGATAATATGTTTGGGATACATTTATACATACATACATACAAAAGTACAAAGGATTGGAGTTGTTGCGTATGTAATAGGTTAGGAGAGGTTTTTGAGTTATCTTTTAAAAAGCGAAAAGCAAAGCAAGCTTTTTGAAGTTATTGCTCAAAAAGCCAAGGTTGAGAGAAATTGTTTAGGGTTGAGGGTTGAGGGTTGAGGGTTTAGGGTTAAGCATTTAGGATTTAGGGTTTAGGGTTTACTTGCAAAGGATGTAACTACATGAGGGTTTAGGGTTTAGTTTTTAAGATTTATGATTTAGGGTTTAGGGTTTAGGGTTTGGGGTTTAGGGTTTAGGGTTAAGCATTTAGGGTTTAGGGTTTAGGGTTTTTTGCTAGGGTTTAGGTTTTTGGAATTATGGTTTAGGGTTTAAAGTTTGGGGTTTAGGGTTTAGGGTTTGGGATTTAGAAATTATGGGTTTAGGGTTAGGGTTTAGGAATTATGGGTTTAGGGTTTAAGGTTTGGGGTTTAGGGTTTAGGATTTAGGAATTATGGTTTTAGGGTTTAGGGTTTAGGATTTAGGGTTTGAGGTTTAGGGTTTAGGGTTCAAGGTTTAGGGTTTAGGGTTTAGGATTTATAATTTAGGGTTTGAATATTAATTGCATTGTATTGTTAATTGACATTTTCTTTTAAATATCAAATTACATTGCAGACTGTATTTTTATCATTTCCTCTAATGACTTATTATACCATGCATAGTAGAAGATACATTCTTGGAAAGACTAATATATATAGAATCCAATTCACATTTGCCTTTTTTATGAGCCATGTTGTGTAATTCATCTCTTACATAAAAGAACTTTTCCTTATAGATATATAGGAATTATGTAACACACTCTTCTAATTTCCTAGGTGACCACCCCTTTTCTTAGATAGAGGTGAATATCTTAACTAGAGAATGAGATTTCCTATATAGGAATGCAACACGCACGTCTTATTTCCTAGGTGAAAACCTCTTTTTCCTAGATAGAGATATGATTTCCTATATAGAAATATCAATTTCCTATATAGAAATGTAACACACTCATCTAATTTCCTAGATGACGACCTCTTTTCCTAGATAGAGGTATCGAGTTTCTATATACAAATGTAATACACTCATCTAATTTCCTAGATGACAACCTCTTTTCCTAGATAAAAGTATGAATTTTATCTACAGAAGGAGTTTTCTGAGATATACATACCAAAATGCCTAGTTATATCTAGGAAATTTCCTCCTTTTTTCCTAGTTTGTGAGGTTTTTCCTATATAGTGAACGACTAGAAGTTCCTTGTCATGACGTGCGCATCCAAAGTGCACAAGAGGAGTATACAACCTTACCCTCGATGCTCTAGTCCAATCACTGATGCAAATGCTGGTCTACAGCCACCTTGGCACCTTTCCTTCTTAAATCTAGAGAAGTTTTGGTGATACTACTGCAGTGCACATGCCGATCGCCAAATCCAGCCCCTGTATATGCCAATGGAATGGCGATGGACTTGGGTTGAATTCAAAGATCTCCAGCAAAAGGACCCTAATATGTTGTACAATTTTCCGAAGTACAACTTCCACAAGGAGATGATGCACGAGGAATTTGGCTTCTGCGTCCAATCATTCAATGACATGCGTGGCTCGTTACTTGATCCCATCGTCATAGTAGTGGTCCACGTTAACCGCCTCCTCCTCTTACTCCTCCACGATCTCCCCACCCACAATTGCCCCATTGACGACAGCCTCCATAATCTAACCCAACAGATTGTCTTCAATCCCAACATCGGTCCTACGCAATTTCAGGACCTTCACCTCTACCTCTGCGTCTGCAATCTCCATGGACACCACATCTACATGTATGAGGATATGTACGCCACCCATTTTTGAAAGTATCGCTCATACCTCGCTCCGTTCACTCCATGATAGCTAGACCGCTATGCAGTCCTCACCACACACCTCCTCCAGCATGGCTGGCGGATCAGCAACATGAAGGGGGGCATGTTAACATCCACAAAGTATAGTCATTGAATGCAGGGTAATCAATGATTAGAGGTGATTAGGCTTCATGATTTACTTCAATGCTTACAACCATGAAAGGAAAATATTACAAGCTCAGGGAGTTTGAGCCCCAAATACCCCAAGGCCAAAGATTGTAGGAGGATTGCAGGCAATGTGCACAATTTGTATGTTCCCGCTTATAGATTGTAGGTTCCAACCGATAGGTTGTAGGTTCCAGCTGCAAGTTGTGGTTAAGTGTCTCATGGAAGTTAAGCCTTGCCACTCTAGGTTTTTAGCCTTCTACATGGGGTTTGAACCACAAATGGCTTAAGGCTTGGAGGCGCTCGTGGAGTTTAATCCCCAAATAGCCTAAAGCTTTGAGGCACGAGGCTGACACAAGTGCTATTTGGGAGCCAGTTAGGAACACCTCCTAATTCCAAGTTTGTCCCAAGCACTCTAATATGATTAACACAAGCGCTATTTCTGCTAGTAGGGAGAGATGGAAAGAATAGCAATATGCCTTGGCACCCTATGTGCCCAAGAGCCTTTCATTTAAAGAGAGGGAGAGGGGTAAAAGGAAAAAGGTTGGCCCTCCCTTCAAAAGGTGACATGTATAAAAGGCCAAAAGGTTGACTTTGGTCTTCATTATTGTTTGCACAAGTTTGAATACAAGTTCCCTTGTTTCCATTGTAGTGCCCTTGTGTTTGCCATGCCATCCCCCTTCACTCTCCTCTTCCCTTCTCCTTCCTCCTCCCTTCTCCCCTCCCTTCTCCCCTCTCCCCCTCCCTCTTCCTCTCATGGAAACACATTGCAACAATCCAGAGGCTGCATTGCTCTCACAAGGAGTACCTTGGAGTGGAGGCTCATGTGCATGTGAGTGAGAAAGAGGGTTCGATCATAACAATTGATGAAGACTCTCACCTCCAAGGGTTTAGAAGGGGATTTCATGGTTTAGAAAGGGGATAGGTTTGAGAGAGCTATCTAGGAGTTCCAGGAATCAGAGGGGGGTTGCAGGATTTAGGAGTCATCTAAGGTTGAGGAGTGGAGAGCTAGTCTCCTTCCTGTTGGGAGGGGTAAGGGTTGAGGAGGAGGGACAAGGAAGGAGAAGGAGGAGTGAGGAGAGAGGAGGGAGGAGGAGGAGGGAGGAGTAGGGAGGAGGGAGGAGGTGAGGAAGGAGGAGGAGGAGGAGGAGGGAGGAGCGAGGAGGAGTAGGGTGGAGGAGGAGGGAGGAGGGTGGAGGAGGAGGAGGGTGGAGGAAGAGGGAGGAAGAGGGAGGAGGGAGGAGGAGGGTGGAGGAGGAGGAAGGAGAATGGAGAAGGTGGGTGGAGCAAGAGGGATAAGGAGGGAGGAGGAGATTGTGGAGAAGGAGATCGTGGAGAAGGAGATCGTGGAGAAGGAGGGAGGAGGAGGAGGGAGGAGATGGAGGAGGAGGGAGGAGGAGGAGGGAGTACAAGGACAGGGAGTGCAAGGGTAAGGGCATGCTAAAACACAATAGTGTAAGAGAGCATGGATGCAATGGAGATCAATCACATGAACACAATAGTGAGCTTGAACACTGAACCCCAAAGAGTCCAAGCTTCATTCCATTGAGAGATATTTATACATGTTGGTCTCTACACAATTTATACGTACCTCTGTGGTGGGACCTCTTTTGTAGGAAACCGTTTGGACAAGACTCCCTCCATTTTGGGGGGAACCTTTTGGGTCTCTACGAGGTCTCTACACAAAGTGGGGGAACCTTTTGGGTCTCTACACAACGAGGAGGAACCTTTGAGTCTCTACACAAAATGGAAGGACCGTTTGGGTCTCTAGACAAAGTGGGGGGACCTTTTGGGTCTCTACCCAAAGTGGGGGGACCTCAAAAAGTGTAGTCTTTTAGTCTTTCTCTATCCAAATTTAGTTTCTCTCTCTCTAGATCTTGATTTTGCAAGTATGATTGGATCTTTTCTAGAGATAATTTTGGCTATCCTCATCCTTTAAGATTCATCATACCATCTTTCAGGCTCAAGATAATACAAGCAGGGCTTTGCCGCTACTCTACACACACAATGCTCTCATCGTTGTTGTCCTAGACGGCACTTCTATCCCTTGTTGCCACAGGGTTAACAACTACTAAACTTGCAAACCATTTATGGATGGAGAAATGCAAGTTTTAATTACTCAAGTAAGCTTTTTGTTTTGCAAACATGGTGAATTATGCTAATGGATCAATTAGAATACTTTCTCTCATTTATGGTCTTCACGTGCATGCTATTTTCTAACATTCTTGCAAGGGAGAATAAATTACCAACCTTAGAAGAGATATGGAGAGGCACTATGTGACATCTCTTGGAGGGTTTTATTACAAGTGCATCCATGCATGCATTAATGATTGCATTATGTTTCATGGAGCTCATAAGGAGGCTCGAGAGTGTCCCACTTGTAGTGAGGCAAGGTATAGAGCAGATCTCAAAAATTTGGATCTATTTCATAAGGTTCCGCAACATTTTCCCATAATCCCTCACATCCAACATATGTTCAAGTGCAAATCCATTGCAGAGCTCATGTCATGTCATTCCTCCCATCGGTCAACCAATGGCAAGTGGAGATCTACCACAGACACTCCTGTGTGGAAGCATATTGAAGACACACATGGCCAAGCTTCAAGGAAGAACTCAGAAACATAAGACTTGGATTGGGTATGGATGGTTTGAACCGTTTGGTCTCAAAAGAACCTCCTACATTGTATGGCCACCAGTGATATTGGTGAATTATAATCTTCCACCCTCTATAGTGATTAAGAAAGGACATGTTATGTTATCCCTTCTAAATCCAAGGAAACATTAATTCAAAGACGTGGATGTTTATTTGGAGCCTTTGATTGATGAGCTAGAGATACTTTGGACAGGTATCAAGGTACACGCCTCCCTCATCATGAGACTTCATCTTCAAGGCAGTTCTCATGTGGATGATGCATGACTTCCCAGACTATGGCGAGTGTTCAAGTGAGCATTTAACTTTTTATTATGAGTAGGAACTCGATGTGGCATTGAGAACCACCTTGCTTACGTAATTATGTCTATTGTTTAGCTCTCACTACATCGGGCTACCATGCATGTCCTATTTGTGGCCCTTCGCTAGTTGCTTCATGGCCAAAGGACTTGAAGAAGGTCATCTATGAGAATCACCATTGACTTCTCCCACCTGATCAGCCTAAATATGTCACCCCTTGGAATGAAGTCCCTCCACAGTCACACACTACAGGAGATTGAAGCAAACTTGGGACCTTTCCACAATGACTCCTTCACATGGCATGAGCTTCTAAGGGTTCGTAACTATTATGTGCTATATTGAATGAAAATAGAGATTGCATGCTAACATCATCTTTTGTTTAGATACTCCATCTTTTATTAGCTACCATATTGGTCCAACCTCAAGATTAATCACCTACTTGATCTTATGCACATCTTCAAGAATGTAGCCTCTACCATTTGGAATAATTTGATTGGGACAAGAGATTCCTTGAGAATAAGGGAGGATCTACACACCACAGGGAGGATGTGTGAAGGCTGGATAGAAGAGAGATGAAATGGGCTTGCCTTTTTACCCCATGCACCATGGACGTTATCAAAGAAAGAGATGGTGGTGATGAAGCGGGCTATCATTACAATTTGTACTCCCATTGGATGCATGAGGTGTTTGAGGGGGGCCTTCACAAAGAGCAAGAAAAGAGGTGTAGAGAAATTATATGGCTTGAAATCTCATGATTGGCACAAGATGCTCCAAGTAAGTATGACTTGGAATAATCTATTTTTCCTTCCAAATTTGTGAGTCTAGAAGCATAGTAATCAACCTTTGCTCATGTTTTCAATTCATACTACCTACTAACATTTCTCATTGTGCATCGAAGGATGTGAAGGGTTGTATTTACAAGATGGGTGAGCTTGTGAGGTACTTCACACTATGCAAAACGTGAACCATATCAATGCTTGATGGAAGGTTTTCATATTGCTAATATGGTGCACGTTTTTCTTTTTAGATATGTGAGATCAAAGGAAATAGATCCCACCATGCTTTAGGATGCTTGAGTTATGTCAGTGGAGGTGGTTTGTTTAGTGGAGGAGACCTTTCCACGTTCTATTCTCACAAGACAACTAAATCTCATAGTGCATGTGGTGGATGAGATTGCTACATGTGGCACTGTACATGCACAATGTTTGTTCTTCCTCCAACACTTCATAAAGACCTTGAAGAGTTTCGTGAGGCAAAATACAAGGCCTAAAGGTAGCATGGCCGAGGGTTGGTTGATACAAGAGTCACTTGTATATATTTCTGAGTTTCTTGTTGATGTGGATAGCTCTCTCCCCTAACAATGGAGATATAAGAAAGACCTAAGGATGATGTCTATAATTGTGCCTCAAGGGAAAGGAAGGAAAAATGTAATGGACAGGAAGTTGCTTAATAATCTAAACCTCTATTGCATGCTTAATAGTGATGTGATGAAAAGATGGGTGACAAGATATGAGGATGCAAAGGCAATAAGACAAGGAGGAAGGACCCTCTTTCATAGACACCATGGATCTCATGTGCCATACCCTGAGCATCTAAGAGCACCACTTCTAAAGGATATTCATGTTGATTGGCTGCTTGATAAAATGGAGAGAGTAGAGAGAGACAAGGGGATGCATATCACAATGGAAGAATGGGAGTATGCTAGAGGATGCATGCAAAGGGTCGATATATAGATTGCTTATTCAATTGATTTTATCTTGGTGTAGTGTAGTATGTTCAAGTCTATATGTTGTGAAGGAAAGCATTTTCAGACACAACAGATTGATGATACTGAGAAACACACAAGATTGCGGCGTCATTTCTAGCTTTGAGGGAGTCAATGGAGCCATGGATAATTATTGTGGCATAATCCAAGATATCATTAAGCTTGTGTTTTGGCGCTTCTTTGTGTATTTTTTGGATGCCAAGTGGTTTAAGGACGTGGTGGAAAGAGGCCCTAATGCAACAATCAAATGCCATGCAAGTGGCTTTGTAACTACTGACTCCACAAAGTTTTGCCAAAGCAAGAAGGACACACTAGTACTACCACAACAATGTGAACACATACTCTACACATATATAAAAATGCTCACTTATTTATATTTAATACCTTCAACACAAGGAAATTAACATGTTTGTATTTGTGTTTAACTAGGTTGTCTATCAACCAATGGTGGATAATAATAGGTAGTGGCACATCATACATATTACGCCACCTTCCAAAGTGATGTATAGTAAATTACTAATATGGAGCATATGGAGGATGATCATGGACATGGAGGTGATGATGATCATGATACTAGAGAGGAGGATGATCATGAGATAGGAGATACAAATATTCATGCTATTACCCATGAGGACGAGCCCACCATTGGTGATGTTGATTTGATTAGCACAGTAGCGCAAGTAGTAGTGGGATGAATGTATTTGTAGATCTCCACATTGTTTTGGATATTGAAGTAGATAGTTTGTCAAGGGTTGATCTCATTCAAGATGAGATCGGAACCATAGCCCATGATTGTATCATCCAAATTTCTTACATATTGGCAAAACTATTTTATATATTGTCTCATTCTTCTCATCTCACTTAATTTTTGTATATGTGCATTTGGAAAAAATCATATTATGGTGTGTGACACGTGCATAGCATTGATTTATACACATTGTAGATGTGCTATTTAACGTATGTATAACCACGTTTATAGACACATGAATAATCATGCTAATAGACACACCAAGTTTTTCATTAACTATATCAATGCTTATAGGTGCGCCAAGATTTTCATTAACTATATCAATGCTTATAGATGTGCCCGCTATTTTGTGCATCTATGGATGCATTGTGTTGTTGTGATATTGAATCCCTCTTCATCTTTGTGCACACTTCAAGTAGCTACTCCCCACTAGATGAAGATCTATCCTCCTCATTACTTGCACTAGAGTCATCATCCTATGAGTCCCTATCTTCCTTATCTCCTCTCTCTTCTTCGAAACTTTCATCTTCAAAGATCATAGTGCAACTGTAAAGTGCATCAAAATACTAATATTTGCATTCATACCTTGGTGTAGGAGTTTTTCAATTGCAAAACCCATTCAATACAATGCTACCATCCATGAGCCAGAGCCACATCCATCAATCATTTAATAGGTTGGATACCGTCTCATCTATCAATTTAGGGTTTTTTAGCTTTCGATAGTCCACCATTGCTACATATTTTTTAGGTTTTTATTTCTCTTTGTAATATAGCTCCAAAAGATTTACAAGAAGTTAAATTATAGGGTGCCCACCCCTATTTAAGAAGAAATGAAGTATGGATTTAAGACTCGAATGCCCGTTCCTTCTAGCATGGTCAAGTCATAGCGCAACACTACACCATGAAAGACTTTTTTAAGTGGACATCCAATTGATGTCAAACTTGCAAAGAGGGGATCCGGGGATCCCTTTGTGCTTCTAACACAAAGAGGACCAACCTTGATCTTTTCTTGTCTCCCAAAGCCCTTGTATGATAAACTTTACAAGGTTAACTATCCCACCACTCCAAAGTCTTGCAACTCATCCACATGATAAACACACATGGCTTCTCCCAAGAATCAACAGTCATTTCCATGAAGCACTCTGTATCAATGACATTGACACATACATATTTTGTGTCCTACTCTTTGATAAGCAGATGTCATAAGAGAAGCTGAAGGCTGAGCCAATTATTGGTGTTGTACTTTGCAAGTTTCGAGCCAAAGTGTTATTCTTGATCTCTACATTCTCTTTCTCTAGAATCTTTCGCTATCTTTCCTCTTGCATCCTTTCTTAGAGTTCCATCCGCATCTAATGAACACACCCACATTTTTGTTAAAATCTAGAGTTCTCAATGGGAGAAGAGGAAAGATCACATGGGAGAAGGAGAGAGAAAGATGGTGAGACCAACACAATAGGAGCCAATCAAGGTTAGATTATCCATCACCCTCAAAATGAAGGGATAGGATGATCCACCAAATACAAGGGGGATAGCACCCACTATATAGGACCAAGACTCCATCATGCACATTGAACACCTATCCAATATCCACTTCCACCAATCACGTGAATGTGGATTTAGACCCCTCTAATCAACCCGGTGTCTAATTTTCAACACTCCCCCTTAATTCAAACAGGGTGAAGTATTATATATTCATCAAGTGATATAAGTTGGGAAAAGCCTTTATCAATTACATGCTTATTTACAATGTTTTGAAATTTAAAAGGGACATAATAATAATGCAACACAGTTCATAACGAGGGTAGTGTGTTGATGATTCTTGAGAATGACTCTATAGATGTAATTCATCTTGTACATAGCATCAATGTCTCTACGAATCACATACATAAATCCATAGATGATTTTATAGGAAGGTATTACCAATGTCATATAGACATGGCAGTGTTTATTCCTATACAAGAGGGATTTCATTTGAATGAGGATATAAACATAATAACAGTTAAAAAATATATGTCACTATAA